>NC_091823.1:29124187-29424187 GCF_038994185.2 Dermacentor albipictus | reverse complement strand
CACTGCAGCGGGATTCCTCTTTCGTGCTTCTCGCACAACACCCCGTGCCATCTAGCGCCACGCCGCCTTGATGGGACGACGTGTGCGGTGATAATTTAGAGAGCAAACTTATTGATGCAATTATATAAACCAAGAAGCGCAGGGCGTTGCGATATTTTGATAGGCAAGACCAGGGACCCACCATACGTGTCATTGTCAAGGGGCCTTGGTCGAGTGTTTCCGTGCTCATTTTATGTCGATGTCGCTCGTCTCTGTAAGCTGGGCACTCACGCAAAATGTGCTCTAGAGATTCCACGGTACCACAGTTGTAATAACATGGACTTGTACTCTGGCCACTGCGAATATCAGGACTGTTCGTGCAGGCAACGTTTAGACGAAGCCCGTGATAAAGGGTCTTCAGACGCCGTGGTAGACACTGTGATGGCCTTGATTGGCGTTTTGAGTCGATGGTGAACAAAAGTTGTAATTCCTTGCAGGTGGAGGCCATCTCATATGCCGTTCACTGAGCACATAGCGCTTCTCCCAAACTGAAGACTCACTTTTAGGGAAAAACTCTTTCATAAATTTTACGTGGCCCTGGTGATTACGCTCTGTCTCATCCGCGATTATACCCCAATGTCCTAGAAGCCATTGAAGTGCTGGGACATATCCACGTCGAAATGCCAAGTGGGGTTCAGATGTCGCTGCCATCGCCTCCAGCAGTGCATTCCCTGCGCAGCAATCGCTTATCAAGCCACTTCACTTTGCGCTTCTAACTCCTCTGAAGTCGCCTCTGTAGCTCAGCATGTTTTATCGCCACGCTTTTGATATCTTTCAGCTCGCCTTCGCGGAACGATGGGGAGTGTACAAGATTGCCTGCCAACCTGTGAACAGTTGTTTGGATGAAACCAGCGGCCTCTAGCAGATGCCGAATAAGCGGAAAATAGGAGTGGATTCCTCCCGACGTCCAAACGAAGGGGGACGTGGACTACAGTTGAGTCTACGTGCGCGAGCAGAGGAGTTTGTACTCTACCGTCATGTAGAGTTAGCTGGAGGGGAGAGCGATGTCTGGAAGCATTGAGGCAAACGTACAGAGGCCCGCACTTTAGGCACTTCAATGTAATAGGAACATCAAATGTACGTGAACTGCAGGAACCATTGCCTCTCTTTTCTTTGCTCCTCGTCCCTTGCCCAGTTTTATGGTACCGGAGAGGATGTAGGTGTGGTTAACGATCTTGTTCCTTCCTTCCTTCTTTTCCAGATTTACTTGCTCCGCACTTCCTTCTTTCTTTTCTTTATTCGCATTATTTATTTATTTCTTCGCTCCCTCCCATCCTCTTTCCTGGTAAACGCGTGGCGACAAGGACCGCGTAAACTATTATGTTTTGTTGTCTAATATGTGCTACATAGCCAAATGTCATATTTTATTGTATTTAGGTTTAACGCGCACGATGGACTGATGTTTATTTTGCAGACTAGCAAGGACAAAGAAAAGTACTTCGTGAAAGCATACGACGATTTCTTTCTTTCTTTCTTTCTTTCTTTCTTTCTTTCTTTCTTTCTTTCTTTCTTTCTTTCTTTCTTTCTTTCTTTCTTTCTTTCTTTCTTTCTTTCTTTCTTTCTTTCTTTCTTTCTTTCTCTTTCTTTCTTTCCTTTTTTTCTTTTTTTCTTTCTTTCTGTTTGTGTGGTTGAGGTTTTAAGTTTCGGAGTTTTTGCGGTCGGCTATGAGGGACGCCTTACAAAGGGCTCCAAATTGTTTCTGACCATTTGCGTTTCTCTTTTTCATTACGCCTCCATCGGAATGAGGTCGTGTCTGCAAGTCGAACTCGTGACCCTGTGATCAGCAGCAGAACGCCGCAGTTACTGCCCCGCCGCAGCTGTTGCTCCGCCAACCATTACACCTGTGTATAGTCGAAGCTGCTCCATCTCTAATAAAGGCATCGCAAATGTTAAAACAAATTAGCGCGCAATCACTGCAATCTGCGTCTCCTTACGTCACCCCCAGGTGAGCTGTCACAGAAAACAGTCGTTAACACGTCTCGAGTAAAAGCATTTTGATTAGCAGCCTATATAGTGCAAGGGTTAGAAATTTCCTGTCACAGGCGCGTGGTTTCGGCCAGAGGAAGTTGCAAAGAGGCGATGCAAAACGCGCCCCTATAGAGAGTCACCGGATAGGGGGGCGCTCGACGGCTGAACAGGCTGCCCGCTTCGTCGCGTAACGTGAAGCGTGGAGGCATGCGCGTGCATACGCGCACCTTATGCACGCGTCTCGGGACCGGAGACAACGTTTCCGCTCCGAGGAGCCTCTTGCACCAGTAGCGGAGATGCGCTATTATCCCGTTGCCGGGCGCCGAGTTCGCAAGAGCGATGACGCGTTCGATGTGCGCAGCGTGCACTATAGCGCCGGGTCGTTGGCCGATGTGGCTGCGCTAAGCATCATAGCGGGACTCTCTAGAGCGTATCTTCAGCTATTGCGTTTCGGAGAGTCAAGAGCTCTCGTTCTGTTTAGTGTAAACAGCTCTGGGAGCGTGATGGATGGCTTTTGAGTGTCTGCCAATACTTGTGCGTTGCCCTTAAGCTCTGGTTGCCGCGACGTATTGCTGATTAAAGAGAATGCACTTCTGAAAAGTTTCAAGTTTAGCTGATCAATGGCTTCTTTCAAATATAGAAGGCGAGAATAGACGGAAGAAAGAAGGGGGGAGACGCGCGAGAGCTTGAACTATATCGAGAGAGAGAGAGAGAGAGACATTCGACAGAAAAACAATCACGCAGCTCCGCATTTCCTGATGTTGGCAGGTTGTTTTGAGAAAAAGAAAACTGACATACCGATGAAAACACGATAATATATGGCTATTTTTTCCCTGGTTCCAAAAAGAAAGCGTACCTCTCATAATTCTTTTCTCTTGATCATTGCGTCATGTGTACTAAAGGAACAGATTAACAAGCACTGTAGTGGAGATATTGTACGAGATGTTCCATCACAAGCGTCAGTTGTAGTGCCATACGTAGGACGCTGAGATTTTACTCCAATCACTCAATCAACCCACAACCAGTCAATCGTGATTACCCTAAGTTATGTAATGTGCTTTTATAAAGGACATTCAACTGGCGCAATAAAACGGTCACCAACAAAAAACATTAGCCCATAAACAACTATAAACTGCAGCAGTGACCTGGAAGTTCACGTCGACAATAAGCGAGCAAAAAGAGCGAAACGCGATAGTCAAATATGCTCGGTATGACCTTAAACTAAGGATACGGCTGCAACTAACAACAGCACTAATGAAACCAGGGAAAGCCCATATCTACTCCTTTTGAGATGAACGTGTCCGACAAAATTTTGGAAACAGCCCTAATAGCGAAGACACGGTTGCATTTCAAGAGGAAGCCACACAAATCGGGCCGTTAGACCCGGTATCTTTGAGCGGCACAGCAGCAGTGATTTCCTTTGCGCCACTTTAACGGTTCCCCTACAGCGTACATGTACACGTAGCGCATGTACAGCGACGCAGAAAGCCACAAAAACGCAGCCGCGTTTCTTGAAATCCACCAGCCTATAGGACCGCTTGTGGCTAGATAAACAACGAGCGCTTGTGCATCTCCTTCTACTCATGATTTAGTCCCGTTTCACTGCTTGCCCTAGCACAGGGTAGACAACCGGGCTCAGTCTGTTTAGTCTCTCTGCCTTTCTCTTATAACTTCTCTCTCTCTATTTCTCTCTCTCTCTCTCTCTTTCGTACAGTGTGCTCGTTTATGGGAAACGTCGGGAAATAAACTCGCGTTTTCTGTGAGGTGCGCTTCACCGCGAAGCACAACTGCCTGTGCTGCGCCGTATAACTTATGCATCGCGCGCCGCAAACGAGGCGAACGAAATTATCTCGTATGCGGCGCCCAGTGCACGTCGTGGACTCCTAAATGAACCTGGCGGGTCTAAACCCGCTACACACCGCGGTGGAGCCCCGCAAGAGCTCTGCAGCAGATATAGTTGAGGATCATGGTTCACGCTAATTAAAGCCTCATGACTAAACGTGCGTTAGAGTAGCGGGTGTGCGTTGCCGACGGAAGCGTCCTGAGGCAATCAGCGTTCGGGAGGAGACATTAAAAATAGACACAAACACAGGGGAATACGTCTCAACTATGCATGTGCGCATGCGCCTCTATATGTCTCCGCTCAGCGCTGTTTTCTTTCTCGACGTCGAGCACGCGTCGACCGGACTCTTTTCTTGCCGTTTTGCCCGAGTAAATTGATATTCCGAAATAAGTTTGAAGAAGGCGCTTCTTATACTGTCATCCGTCATGATGACGCAATTCACACTTTTTACGTCGCCGCAACGTTACTGGGACCTCTTTCACAGCTATGAGAAGCTAGTACTCATTAGAGATCAAGGCCACCTTGGCAATTAGGCCATGTTTATAAAGGGATGCTAAAGAGAGCAATTATTTGAGCTGTATTAGTAAATTATTCTACTACAATAGCAAGAAAAGCTCCTCTCATCACGATGGGGAACTTGGCGAGCCAGAAATGCCGCGATAATGAGGGACGGGTGGCGGCACCACCTTAAAGTTCTCACACTAGCTCACTGGGATGTCACAGATTTTGACGTCTACTGCTCGGGCCTAGTCAATTTGGTGTCGGCAAAGATGAACTGCATTATACTTTAAAGGAGCCAAGGGCTGAGCTTAGCAATTTTTTAGAATATCTGCTGCATTAGAACAACTGAAATGAAAAACTTATTTTAAAATTATGACGTCAGGCCGACGTACCGGCTTTGGAACTTGGGCACGAAATTCAAGACATTAAAGTTTCTTTTTTTATTTCCTATGCTAGTGATCAACCGGTTACTAGGATATAACAAAAAAAAGGTGTTCAGATTGAATACTTTGCTAGTCTAAGTTCGTTTTGTGTTTTCATTTGGTGCCCTTCTAAATGAATGCCGAAATGGTGCGAAAGAAAAGCAGAAATAGCTATGACGTCAGTACTCGGGCCTAGAACAGTGACTCATTCACAGCAGAGCGCCTTGCTCACTACTAAACGTTTTCTTGCTTACCCGCCGTGGTTGCTCAGTGGCTATGGTGTTAGGCTGCTGAGCACGAGGTCGCGGGATCGAATCCCGGCCACGGCGGCCGCATTTCGATGGGGGCGAAATGCGAAAACACCCGTGTGCTTAGATTTAGGTGCACGTTAAAGAACCCCAGGTGGTCGAAATTTTCGGAGTCCCCCACTACGGCGTGCCTCATAATCAGAAAGTGGTTTTGGCACGTAAAACCCCCCAAATTTTTTTTTCTTGCTTGTTCGATGGATTCAGAAAAGTGTTGTTCATAAGTAAGTACCGCAGCTAGCTTGAACTGAACTTGAAGCCGCTTCCGCAACCACGTTATTCTAAAAGAAAATATAGCCAAGAAAAAAAAAGAAAGTAGGTATGGCATATAGCTACATCACGGATGAACCGATGGACTGCCTGTTTACTGAGTCCGCTTCACCGCAATGAGCTACTTCACAGTTGCTGCAAATGTCGCAACGGTCTGCAGAGATCCTGTGTTACCCAAGCAAGAACGCATTGCAGCCTGCGTAATCCACGTTCGCAGGCGGCGAGTCATCCTGGATTTTCCGCTCTTTATTTTTGCTCCGTGTAAACACAAGCCCCACGTTGCACTACTGAAGCCGGCGTCCGTAAACCGTCTTCGATTTTGTTATTCGGGGCTACTGAAAGTACACGCAGTTACAAGGATACCGAAATGTTTGCCTGGCTTATTATTTATACTGTAGTCTGTATACACTAATACACATTAAGATGTCCTAACTGTCGCCATGGCGAATCATTGACAACCTAATAGATTAAGCGATTGTCTGCTTTTATTCTCGCCATGTGGCGCTGCTGACACTAGCGCCTGAAATAGGCCGCGTGAACGCTGTGGCTAGATGTTTCGTCGTGACAATTTGGACTTATTCGTACGGCTGCTACTAAGAAGACGTTCGTCGTAGCACAGCAACATGGGGAAGAAGAAAGAACAGTCGAGACAGAGCGCTAACAGTAATGTGTTTCGTCGGCACGCAACTGCCTTTATGGACGTATACATAGAGGCGCGACACCGGAGACAAGAGAGAGCAGAAAGCCTCAGGAAACATGATAGCGAATTAGTACATTGAACCATGTCATTGTTAAAACCATATAGAAGACAGTTTCCGCTGCTTCATGAAAAACAAACAAACACAAAGCTGGAAAACAAAAGGCTAAAAAATAGAGGTGAGCATGACGAACGTCCGGTCTGGTGCACACACGGCGGAAAGAGCTAATGAGATGGAAAAAATGATATAGTTGTTGGCTGAGCTTGTCATCGCAATACGACGCACGGGCTATAACGATGCCGTATACAGAGGAGTGATCCGAAATAATCTTGACCGCCTGGTGTTCCTTGAACTGGGAACGAATCCAAGTACACGAAAGCTTCTTTATTATTGTGGCGAATTGGGCGTGTTTGTACATATTTGAAAAGGCGGCAACGCTAAAAAGAAAGACACGGATGGAGACAGGACGACAAGGACGAGCGCTGAACGTCCAACGACATCATTGTGAACAGTTCACAAAAATATACGTACTGTCCGCAGGGGTTATCATATATGCCGGCTCTTTGTCTGCGAAGATGATGGACGGCCTGCTTATACATCCTTCCCCAAGTCTATAGATCCCTTCAGCTTCTGCCATTTCTCGTGTCAGACGCGTTTTACTCCTTTTGATAACGGAAGTGTTTTCAAGGTTGGGCTAACAGTCCTCACAAGTCCGACAATGACTTGCCAACAAACCTTCGAAACCTTTTTCTTCTCGCGCAATTTTTTTAATGTTGTTTGCGTGCTTCCTTTACCTATTGTTAACAAATGTCACAGTTTGGCCAACGTACACTTTTCCGTTCTTCAAAGAAATTTCATACACCGCACCTTCTGCGCATTCTACAAAAAACCACCTGTGCTTTGTGCTGCAGTCGAGCTGCTGGGTTGCCGCCGGGTCGATCAACCTGCAACCAGAGAACACGACTTGCACGTCGTAACGCTGGGCCACCTTTTTCAGATTGTGTGCTAGCGTGCATCACAGCTACCTTCCGCCTACGCTGTGCGCGAGCTTCTTACGTTTGCGGCTTTGTGCGGATCTTTTTGAGAAGTCCCTCTGCGATCGAAATGATGAGGAGCTTAGGATACCCGGTCCTCAGCCGTCTTTTGGCTTGATGATTGAACGCATCTGAGATACAGTGCGTGCAAGAGTTGCCAAGAGCGTTCTTTAGGCACAACGTGGCAATAGCTCGTTTAAGGAGTTTAGTGTGGGCGGATATGAAAGGCAGAAGTGGTTTGTTGGCGCGCGGTTCATAGCTCCAGCAGACACCAACATATTTAAACCGGAAACGGGTATCTAAATATCTGATTTGGCCATTGATGAGTTCGCGCGTTAGGTCAAGCGGGCCCATCGCATCTTTGAACATAGCCAACACGTTTCCGCTTTCACATTCAATGACCTGCTCTTCACAATTTAAAACAACCAAAAAATAATCGACAAGGCGGAACACCTTCAGAACATTCTTGTCTGTGGTAAAGGTATGCATGAGACGATCGAAATAGCAAGTACTAAGTCACTGAGGACTGGCGCGATGCAGGACCCACTGCCTACACCCTGCTTTTGCAAGTGTGGTGTCCCTTCAAACTGAATGTACGTTGTCCGTAAATAAAACGTTAAGAGTTCTAAAAAAATATCGCGAAGTGGGACCCCAGTTGCATCTTGACAATCAATGGAACCATATTTGTCGGTAGAATTCTCAACGCATTCAAGAATGAGGTTATGGGGCAAAGAATTGAAAGAGATCTTTAATATTTTTATTTTTGTTTCCGTCCACCTTTATGCAACCGCGGAATCAAGCCCACAACCTGAGGCTCAGCTGCAGAATACCATTACCAATACCAGCAGAATACTATGCAACTGTACCACCTCAGGCACATGGTCACTGTAGTATCCCAGCTCTACCGTAGCTGTAAGACACCGCAGAACGTCAGCGATTGCAGGCAGAAGCGCAGCGTATGGAATACGGCACATCAGTTCAGAAAGAACATGCCGTTGTCACCCAGTCGCAGCTACAGGGTCACTAGCCGCGCTTTCGAGTACCGTAGCAAGAGAAAGTTATACTGGGCCCTTGACGCGACTGAGAATCCACTTTTCGGCACATCCGGGCCTTACTTGTCTAGCATTCTAGGAGCCGAATCCATAGTTTTTCGTGCGCAAGTGTTCCTTGCCCTTGGCCAGCCGCTTTCGCTAATGACATAACCAGCATATATAAGGATTGGCTTAAAATTTCACTTATGAACAATTATAGCGTAAGAGCTTTTTGCGAATGCGAGTCTATAGGCTGGGAGTAGACTTGCCCGCTATGCGTTATGGCTCTTCCTTCTGTCGTCATCGTCACCCATCCAGTCCCTTGTTCTTTTCCTCTTTCTTTAGCTTGCTAGACGGATGCAACTATGACCAACCTGCTTCCTACTTATTTCTTTCTTTTCTGTTAAACTTTAAAGTTTTCTCTATCTCTGAATGTGAATTGATCACTTATGCGAGTCGATGGCACAGAAAGCCACGAAAGCGGTATTGCAGCACCTCAAGTTGACAGGTCTTGGCGACCGTGTGCACACTCGAGGTGAGCCTTCAAATGTGCGCGAAACTGTGCTCTCTGTATCTCCTCTCTCTCTGCTTTCATCCCCATACCGCGTCCCCCAGTGCAAGGTAGCAGACCGGGCGCGCGTCTGGTTAACCATCCTGCCTTTCGTCTCTTCTCTCCCCCCCCCCCCCTCTCTCTCTCTCTCTCTCTCTGTATCTCTCTATGGAAGGCACTTATGGAAGCGCTCTTCTAATTCTGTCTTTATCATCGTCCATTACTTATTATCCTTTCTTTTTTTTTCGCGCTGTTACATGAGTTGCACTGAACCAACTAGCCCAGCTAGCAACCATTCCGCAAGGCCGCCTCGCAAAACCGTGGCCCCGTCAGGACAGCTCGCGTGCCTACAGCGAGGCCAACAGCAGAACTGGCGTTTGGACGCCGTGTGAGTGAGAAGTAGAAAGAGAAGGGGAGAGGGCAAGGGGGCTAGAACCACGTGACGCGAAGACAAAAGAACGAAGCCGGCTCTATATTTAGAAACGAGCGCGGCCTCGCGGAAAAAAAAGAAAAAGAAAAGAGGAGGGGTAACGGGTTATCAAAACGTATTAAGCTCTCGCGACGGCGACTGCCACAACATAATATATTAATCGTCCTCCCGGCGGACCTCTGTCGTTCTTTTTTTTTTTCTGCTTCTTCGCTCTCCATTACTTACGGTGGTTCGGCTCCCGCCAGGTATTCTAGCTCGGTCCCGCGGCTCGAACCCGTTTGCCGGATACTTCTTAGCGCGCCCATGGCTGTCGCGGGCGTTCTGGCTGCGCCTCGTTAATACTTTAGTGGCGACAGTAATGTGGAACGATGCCTCGCGGGGCTGCAGCGATGAAACTTGGCGTGGACTCGCCTTTATCGAAAGCAGTCACGGGCAGTTTACTTTTAATATGTCCTGTCAGTGTATATAGTTCTCAGCTTTCCATTATTGTGCGGAGAAAGCGGTAAGGGCACAAAAATAAAGAAAGCTTGTGGAAGCGATTCGGTTTGTTCGCGGTTTGTGATTTCTGAGGAATAATTAAATGGTTCGTTTTAATGTGCAAGGGAAGAAAATTGTTCGTGGGAGGTTGATTCCTGCGGATGTGGGAGCATTTAGATGGAATATAATCGGTCCCGTAAGTTAGTGGAGTGGGTGTTTGTTTCATTAATTGCCAAAGCAGCTCGGACAAGCTATCGAAACGCTTTAACGTCCGATCGATACATAAAATATGATAAAGAATGCAAATTAGCACAATGATAATTTATTACACTTCCTCTTGCTTTTTTAATCAATATTACCCCAATCGCCCAGTAGAATTCCAATGACGAAAGAAGGTATTTTCATTTAAAAGTGCGCTTGTGCTTCCGTAAGCCTGTTCCAGTGGTTTATGGTTCCGACAAAAGAAAATTAGCATACATGGGCCCTATAACGTAAAGCTATTCCAAAGTTTTCTATTTCAGTTTGCAATCAGCCTTCCACGGTTGGTCAAACAAATTTTCCAGACCACCCCCCCTTCCCCCCCCTTCCCCCCCCCCCCCCGCCTCGACCCGCCCTGTTGACACGCGGCGCCACGAGAATTGCGAAAACACTCCATCTGACATGATGTATAAACATTGATTATGCATGATTAGACCGAACGCACGACAAATAATAATTTCTGATTCGATGCCTTTTTTGCCATTCGCGATAAAGCCGTCGTTTCAACGACTGCTATTGCTCAAAAGTTTTCAGACTGCGCCCCCTTCGCCTACCTGTCACGCGACGTCACAAAAGCTCGAAAACTCACCGCGTCAAAGCTTTCACGCGTTAAAGATGCATTAATATGCCAAACAAAGATGAGTTTTTTTTCTTCTGAATAGCCGGAGACTGCCTCGCTCCGAAGGGAATAGAAGATGGCTCCCGCCAATCACTGTGGCAAGGCTACTCGAAACTGCCGGGGAACATGGATTAATTTGTGTGTAATAAAATATTTTGCGCGGTAATATAACCTTATCGAGACCTTTCGGCATGTGTGCGACAACACTCTATACCTACTCTTCTTTGCTGAGTATCCGTTTCAGGGCATTTTTAATCTCCCATTGCACGCCGCCGTGATTTTCGACGAGCCGCTGCAAGCTAAGTAAAGGGAAATGGACCAATCGCAGACGTCGGCACCACCCTGCTCATCCGGGTGTCTACTTTCACTGTGCTGGCTCGGACCCATCGAACCTCTTTCCACTCGTGCGTGCTGTTCGCCTCTTTTCAGCCAAGTAGATAATAAAAACTGCTCAATGTTGGTAATGCTATTCGTACTGAAAGAAAAGAAAGTGACATCCTACAAAGGAGAAGCGCGTTTGATTGATCTTTTCATACAACGCTACTGGTTGCCACCCGCTGCTTCCCTCGATGGTTACGTACTTTGACGTCAGGAGATTGCAATACAAACAGATTGCAATGAAAACAGATTGGAATAGTTTTATGTTACAGCGCGCCCCATTTCCGTATGGGTTTGGGACTCTAGCATATTGCAGCCCGTCTCTATAGTGCATGCAGTTTGCTTGTGCTCGTCTCTCTTTCTTCTCGCTCCCCTTCCGCTCTCCTTTTCTTTTTATCTCCTTACTCCTTCCCCCCGTCAAGGGTAGCCAACCGGAGCTTCCTCTGGCTAACCTCCCTGCCTTTCTATACATTCTCTCTCTCTCTTTATCGCAGAAGACGGGCTTTTGAGGTGAATCGTTGTTGCAAGGCAGCTCAACAGGCGCCTATGCTTTGTTTATACATGCATTTAAGCGTTCTGCAGACATGGAATAGAAGGTCGATAAAGGTGAAGAATGTTCTACCCACGTTTAGTGCAGACCGCTCCCTTGATTATAGGCTTTAAGTCGATTCGTACGATTTAACTACCAAGTCTTCACTCGGCCTTTGAGAGGTGACATAGTGGAGGATTCGGGATTAATTTTGCCCTGTTGCTTTGACTTGCACCCAAATAACGTTAGACGAGCTTTCTTGCATTTCTTGCAACCGCAACCTCGTGCTTAGCAGTAGAACACCATAGTACCATAACGCCGTAGGAAAGAAGATAATGCAAATGTCTGATGTGCAATACGTCAAAACGAGCATACGAGCACGATGCAGGTGCAATGTTTCGCTTCGCTGCAAAGTCTGAAAGCTTTCAGCTTTACAGCAGATGACTTCTAGTTGAGGGTGCAAGCTTCTACAACTCTGCAGCACCTAAACACTAATTTTGCCGATACGGGTAGCTCAAGAGCCCATCAGGTGTGAGCCGCGCAATGGAGCGTTCTCTTCAACAACCAACCGTACTGTACGCGACAAACAAGAACTTCCGCCTTGTAACTTATTTCCAGGTTCAAAAGGTGGCGCACATGCCTTTTCTTTGTCACTTATGAACGCAAACTAATTACCCGTTCGTCCCCGTCGCGGGACGCGTACCGAAGAAGACCACTGAACTGATCTACGCTTAACGACAGCTTCTCTATACTACCACTACCGTGAACCCAAACGTAGGAAGAAAACCAGACGAGGCGTAGCCGCGCGCATTTCGTCCGGTTGTCCTTTCGTAACCGTCGCATCGGATGATTCCGTGCTGCTGCGTCACGCGATCGTATGCCTATGCGCAGTGCGACTCGTGTTGCGAATGCTTTATACGACGACTCCGGTTAGCGCTTTCTTCTTTTTTTTTTTCTTTGCTGCGTTCGGAAACAGCAGCGTGTCGATTTGTTAAACAGCCGACCTTGGCTTCTTTCCTTTCTGCACGCTGGGAGCGCCGACGTTTTTCCGGGCCTCTCGTTACTTCACGCTGCGCTGCCGCAGTTCGTAATCGTCCTCGAGCAAGCAGACCTGAATTCTCGACCGGATACCAGTGCCTGTCGCTTGCGCCACACTTTTCAGGCGGAGACCCTGTACAGCTGCCATCGGCGCCTTCCTAGCTGCACGGTGTTGCAAGGCTTCATCACTCATTGTTGCTTCTCGGCTCCCATTTCGTACAAATGCAATCATTATGTGCCGTAGAAGCGCTTGAAGATGCGATAGAAATGAGAGTAACGGCTCGAGTTTGCCCGCCGAGGATGAGGAAAATGCTGTTTATGGCTGTAACGTGGTGGTTATTCCGAGTAGAAAGTGAACATCTGGTTGCGTATTTGCGCAGTTTTGAGCCTCCCACTGCAGCGGAATTGCTCTACGTCGCGACGTTAAAACGACGGGCGTCGTGACATTGAAACGGGGCACTACTAAAAACGAACTGCGAACCGATTGAAACACTTCACTGCAGCATGGACTCCGATGAGACAATGACTCCGTGGATAGTTAATCAGGTATATGCGATGTAGTGGGATGAGCGGCCGATCCGTAGTGATAACGTAAAGGTGAAGTGCCACGCGGGCCGGTGACGAAGCTCCGCAAAGGAAAATATCGGAACAGAATTGTCACGCTATTCCGCCGTAACTGCGGCGTTTTCTCTTTATTTTCTGCTTTGCAGCCGTCACCCGTTTCGTGGTATGCGACGAGTGACAACCAGGGGGTGACGTCGCTTAGTAAGCGACGGGTGACACCACACTGCCCTAGCTACCATGTCGATGCTTCAGAGTGTGCGCCAGTTTCCCCAGTGGCGTGGTGTATACCGACGAACGCCGACGATATACACACACGCCGTTTTTCTACTGCTGACCAGCAGCGCCAGAAAAGCGTCCGGGCGCTGTGCAACTTGTGTTCCCTCTCGGCGTTCTGGGGGGATAAAAGCTTCTAGCCACCCAGCTGGCCTCTATTCAAGCATTTTTCCTCCGAATCTATGGATCTTATTATAGGGTGGTCAAGTGTAGTGAATTTTCGTCACCCGTGACGTAGATGATGAAACCGACGTGGCCCCCTTCTCGTATCCGTCACCATGGACGCAACATTGTTCACGTCGATCGCCTGCCACGATCCGCTCGATGTCTCAATTGCTTGAGTAGCCAGGATTGCTCCTAATTCTCCCTGGGGCAACTGTGAGGAAGAAGACGGAGGAGTTTCTAAAACAGCAGCACCGCCGGCGCTCCGAGGAAAGAGTGCGCCGAAGCGGTGGATACAGCGCGCCGTCCTAAGGCACCAGTCCATAGCTAAGTGGTTGGTGCAAACAAAATACATAACACCTTCTGCAGGTTCGAATTCTGTTCTTCACCATTATCGCGCACACGCAGCGCCGCAATTTAAGTGTATGCTGTGTAGAAATGTCACACCGTGACCTTTGCATGCACGGCACCTCCTTTTTTTGGCAGCAGGCCAAAGAGCTTCCCAAGAGTGCAAGGACGTTTTCGCGACCCTCTCCATTAATCATAGCACAATTTTCCGCTCTGGGTGGCAGGACAACCGGGCTTGGCCGTGTGAAGCATTTTCGTTCTCGCACTCAGGAGCTTACGCGTTCAGGAAGATTGTTCCTGCGTGTATTGCGTCTAAAGCACGCATCGGCGTATTGGATAACATGTAAATTATAGTTCATCGTACCATTTCATAATCAGCTGCCACCTGCCTTTCCCTGTATCTCCCACTTCCCCTTACCCCAGTGAGGAGTAGCAGGCTAGAGACACGCTCTCCAGACCGACCTCTCCTCCTTTCTCTTCGTTAAAATCTACTCCTCCTGAAGTGCTAAGTATATATGGAAAAGAAAAGGGGCCCTATAACGTAAAACTATTCCATTATGTTTTATTCCAATCTTCTGACGTCAAATTTGCGTAACCGGCGAGGCAAGCATCGGGCGGTGACCCGCAGTGTTGTGTGAACAGACCAATCAAACGCTCTCCTCGTTTATAGGAGGTCACTTTTGTTTGCTTTAAAAACGAATATCATAGCCCACACTGAACGGCTTGTATTATCTGATTGGCTGACAAGAGGCAAGGAGTACGCTAAAGTGGAGAGGGATTCGATGGGGCCGAGCCAGTGCGCTAAAAATCCGCTTTCCCTTACTTAGCTTCAGGTGGCTGGTCGAAAATCGCGGCGGCATGAAACGAAAGGCTAAGAATGCCGCTAAAACGGATCTTCAGCAAAGAAGAGTTGGCAGAGCGAGGTCATAAACGTACGGAAAGGGCTCGATAACGTTACACGGCCACGCAGAAAGCTTTATTGTAAGCAAATCAAGCCGTGCTCTCCGGCAGGTGCTACTCGCACCTGCCGGAGCCCGAGCGATCGGCGGCAACCATCTTTTATTCCTTTTGGTACGGGGCAGCCTGCGGTTATTCAGAAAGAAATTCAGTTTTGTTCGGCATACTATAGCATCTTTAACGCGCACACGTCAGATTGACGCGGTGAGTTTTCGCGGTTTTGTGACGTCGCGTGACAGGGAGGTGAAGAGGGCCCAGCCTCAAACTTTTGGACCAATAGCAGAGGGTTAATGACAAAAAGGCGTCAAATTAGAAATAACTATTTTTCTTTAGTTCAGTCCAATTATACATAATCAGTGTGTACGCGCCATATCAGATGGGGAGCTAGCGCGGTGTTCGTGGAGTCGCGTGACAGACAGGCGAAGTAGGGGTGGTTCAAAAAAAGTTTTTGACCAATCGGGGTGGGCTGATTGCTGAAGTGGAATAGAAAAGTTTGGAATAGCTTTACGTTAGAGCGCCGAAGTTGTGCTAGTTGCTCTCGAACGTGGACACGGCACTGTTGATCTATGTATATGTGCCGCTTGAACTACAAGAATATTTGAATGCGATCGAGTCCATGCGCTGAACAGCGTCAGTGAAGAAATTAACTCGTCGAAATACTCGCAAGTAAGCGATGACAATATTCAGACCTTTTATTATTGGCACGTCAAACATTACATATGGATGCCGACATGCATTGTTACACAAACATATTAAAAGGCACTGTTCCTATATGTACCTATTTAAGCGTAGTGATTCACTTGTACTGATCAGGTATGATTGCAGCAGAGAAATCTGTTCGGAGATTTCAAAGCTCATTCTCAGTTTACTGCGCTATCGACGCAGGAAAGCAGAAACAAAATGCAAAAAGTGCGAATCCTATGCGTTGTGGAAGTCGTTTTAAAGAAAGCTTTTAATGGCCTTCATGAGGCACGCTGTTATTGTCTAGCGACAATTTGTAAGATTTGATCCTTGAGATTTCTCTTCGCCTAGGTACTATGGAGAAGAAAGTTGTTAGCTCCGTTCGTCCCTAGCCGAACTGGCAACACAATCGACAGAATGCGTGGCCGGCAAGGCGAAGAAGCCGTGTTCAAGGTGAGTTTATTGCTATTTTGTTGCGACGGTAGCATATTAAATTTTTATAGTGGCAGGGGGATACGTTTGGAAGTGAGGTGTCTTCTCGGATGACTTTAGTGGCAAAGCGTTGCATCGTGCCGATGCATTGTTCATTAGTGTTGTTGAGCAAGGTCAGCATACCGCACACTTCAGGAGATTCGCACGAACGGAAACAGTTTATGAATTCGACGGCCGTGCCGATGCGAGTTTGTTGCTTTTTTTTTGTTATAATGTATAATGAGCATTAAAAAGTTCTCTTCAACTCCTACTTTGCGAATGATGAGCCGGCTGTGCTTACATAGGTGAGGATCCACCTCCAGAGGGTCATCACTGAATTGCATTTTTTTTCTTTTTTTTTTGCAGGAGCGTGGACACCTGCACAAATAGTGTTTTTGACTGACTGCACATAGGTTACCAGGTTTTCTATCAATCTTTTAAATCACCCACACAGGCGTACGTTATCCTCTTCGTTTAGTAAAGAGGATTAAACATCGACAAAATGATGCGCTCAAATAGCTTGAACGTGTATGCGTTTTCTATCCGCAGTGACGGACAAGATGGCTCAAACGTTACACAATGCCATTTGCCTAAAGTCAGCTTCGTCGTAAGGCATTAGTGTCGCGCAATCAAGCATGCGCAGTGTATTGCGGCGAAGTATACCAAGAGTGGAAACTGTCGGAGGATATAGTGTGATATACGTGCGCACCTGCCGTCACATCTCCTGTCGCAGTACAAGCACGGAGACGCCGAAGAAGTGTACTGGCAGGCCTCCAGAGCTATTTCACACATGGTTGTAGCGATCTGAGCCCTTGTTTCACCCACATAGAGCTCCCCGTATATGAGCTAGACATCGTAACAGCCGGGATTAGTAATACGCGCTCCTTCGTTAATTACCCTTGCGCACAAGCACCTCAGAATCGCTACGAATCTGCACCACGTAGCCAATATCAGTGTTAGTGTACAGCTTTCCAAGGGTCTACTGCTATGAAATTGCATGACGTCCATTTTTCTTTAGCATACATTTGTTCCGTATTCATCCGCAGGGCGTAGTGTTTTGCCAGTGTGGCTATCCAGCTTTCACAACGATTTACGGCTCAGATTGCATGGCGACGCAAGTTTTAGTACTTTCACATACAGAACACAATATGTCCCATTCCCACGAACCTCCAAGTGTGTTGTATGCTAAGTTACATTAAGAACTATTTAATCGGCACGGTAGTTGAATTCACAAACTGTTTCCGTTCCCGCAATTACCCTGAAGTGTGTGATATGCTCAACGACACTAATGAACGATGTATCGGCGCGACGTAATGCTTTGCCATTAAAGTCATCCGAGAAAACACCTCACACCCAGACGTATCCTCCTACGACTATCAGAATGTAGTATGAAACCGCCGCAAAAAAACACAAAAAAACAAAAAAACAAAAACAAAAACAAAAAAGCAACAAATTCGCATCGGCATGGCAGTCGAATTCATAAACTGTTTCCGTTCCCGCGATTCTCCTGAAGTGTGCGGTATGCTGACCTTGCTCAACGACACTAATGAACAATGCATCGGCACGATGTAATGCTTTGCCACTAAAGTCATCCGAGAAGACACCTCACTTCCAGACGTACCCCCCTGCAACTATAAAAATTTAATATGCTACCGTCGCAACAAAATAGCAACAAACTCACCTTGAACACGGCTTCTCCGCCTTGCCGACCACGCATACTCTCGGTTGTGTTGCCAGCTCGGCTAGGGACGAACGGAGCTAACAACTTTCTTCTCCGTAGTACATAGGTGAAGAGAAATCTCAAGGAACAAAAGTCTCCACATTCCTCTCTCGCGACGACTGCTTTTCGCGCATGCGCAGAAAGAGCGGAGAAATCCATTTATGATGTGCCCGCGCGGAAGTCGAACTGCTGCTCTTGCTCCGCCACCGAGGTGATTGAGCGCAGCCGTTGACGGTGCACGTCAACTTCGCAATGCGCATCTCTGCATGCCCTCTAGCTCGCCGCACGCGAGCCGCGCATCCTGCGTGTGCGAGACATCACAACATCGCCGACGCCGACGGCGCGCATGCGTCTCTAGCGTCTGTATAAATAATAAAAATGTACTAAACAGAAAAAGCTGGTTACATACATTTTTGTAGCATTATTTCATGCTCGTTTCGTAGACTAAATACTGCCACTGTACGCAAGGTTCCTCACTGTAAGTGAAATACCACGCAGGAATTGTACAATGCCAACAATGTTTACATTATAAAACTCCGTTGTATTTTTGGCTAGATGAGAAGCACTTGTCAGTTCACTTCCGTCTTTCTTAAAGTAAGTAATTTGTGTTATAAACGTAGTATGGTACTTCGCTTAGCGCGTACAGCTCCTTACTACAATTTACGGAAAAAGATGCAGCCCGATAGAATATTTACTGCGTAAAATTATAATTTCGAGGAAGCAAGTGGAACGCTGGCGCTTGAACGCGCGCCGAAGCGGATGCGCGTGCCGTGGAGACTACAAACTTCGTGGTCGATAAGCCAACAGGCGCCGACTGGAGGCAGCCGCCAAAACTATATCAAGTCGTCCGCGGCCTTCGAGAGCACTTTCATCCTTTTGCAACAGTGGTCACATGGAAGGTTTAGTTTTCGAGGCTAGAAGTGATCTGTGACCCCCGTCGTTCGTGTTGTCCACTTCTCTACCCTTGTGTCCTGTCTGCACGCCTCACTTCTTTTTTGCATAATGAATCCTTACCAACTAGCTCAGCTTCATTGTCGTTCTAAAACACCGAAAGCGCATGTCTTTTATGTTAGCTCATCTCAGACTAAAATATTAAAGGTATGAAACAATAACAGGAAATCGACCCACACAAGAGGCCGCGTTTCTACCAGAAAGCTTTCATGCATAGTGTTCTCCGCCAGCGTTTTCCAGTAAACGTTACGTTTTCATAAGCTGCAGTGGCCGGGAAGCACAAAAAGCAGTCAGGGGTCTGAATGGTATCGCGTTCGACTCTTAAAGGGAAAGCTTAAGCGTCTTCCAATTTTTTTTGTCTCTCTTTTGCAGGTTTACGCATCTTTATGGCGAGTGATGGACATTATTCACATTTGAACTAGTAAAAGTACCCCCCCCCCTTCATTTGCATAGAAGAGTTACCTTAAATTGCCCCCCCCCCCCTCCTCCTAAAGAATACCCTTGGTACGTGCCTGGCTGGTACCATTACTCCCTTTCCAGATTTCCCGCACCACCTCATATTTATGGCAGCGCCAAAGTGATCTATGTTTCAATATTGCTGCATTCCGCCTCCCCTTCATATTCATATTTCCTTAACTGCTGGGTGCTTGAATAAGTCTCGTCTCTACATTAAAGATCATAATTCTCGAGTTGTCTGTGCTAAATTAAGTCCTAGATTTGTCGCTGCGCTACCATACATATATTCGCAAGTTTATGTATTTCTCACTCATTTTCCGCTTGTAGTACTTTGTCATCCGCATACATCAGTCCAGGGACCTTTTTTTTTAAGGCCTTTGTCCATTGCGAATGTAAGATAAATCGAACCATAATTCAATGTTTTCCAGCCGTGAACAAAATACATCCAGACAGAGGGAATCCTTGCTTCGGTCCTCGGTGAATTTCCAACATGGACTTCATTGCAATTGCGACCTTCTTTGAGAATATCCCATAACGATTCCCTGCCTACGTTGTCGTAATTTCTCTTAATATTTATAAATTCTATTTATATAGGTATAGTCTGAGCTATTGAAATTCCTATGCACAGAGTTAGTTCAAAAATAGGAATGGATGAATGTTATGAGCGTCCCCTTTGAAACGGGGCGATGGGTTGGGTCACCAAGTTCTTGCTATTACACTGCCTAATGTCCTACTTAGGTTAAACAATAAAAAAGAGAAAGAAAAAACACTATGAACTCCCACAACCAAATTTTCTGGTCCCCTATTGCAAACTGTGCTTTTGTAGGTCTCCGTTTTTTGTCGTTTCCCTACTTTTCGAACCTGTAGTAGCGTTGCCATCTGCCGGGAAGCGGTGAAACAAATATTGAAACCCTCTAGCTTTTGAGACGGTCAATGCGCCACCTCTTGCACCGCGCGGTACTGCCTTTTTCAAAGCGTAACCTCCGAGATTTTCAGCTCCCTACAACGCTCCGGCGGCGGTGTTGGAGGCTCGGAGTCCACAAAACATGAATTGATCGTTCAGTTTTCCGTTGCCAGGTGGCGGGACGCGCTTAAATTAGAAATGACGGTCATTTTCTCTCTCTCTCTCTCTCTCTCTCTCATTTTCCCTTACGTGCCGCTAAAGCATGGGTTTATTGCATTGCCTCTGCATATGGGTTCGTTTAATGGCAGATATTGAAAAGTTTAGCTCATTTTAAATTCAATATTACGCATAATTATGAACACTATAACGAAAAAGAAAAGAACAAATAGCAGCTCGGTTACCTCGAGCTGTTATCTCTCCGTTCAGATGTTTAAATGAGCAAGCAAAATGCTCTTAAACGGTGAACATTTCTGTGAAGACTGCATTTGTTGCTTCATTCTGAAGATAATATGGTGTGCAAACATTGCAATATATTGATTTTCTGATTCTCTCTCCGTCACCTATCTCAGGGAAACTTGGCGTGGGAGTCACTATATATATCGCGGAGTACAACGCCACAAAGGCCCACATCGATCGAAGCTGTCTCCGCATTCAAGTTTAATTGCGTTTGGAGGCACGAGATACACATAGCCCAGCGCTCAGCATTGTTTCATTGTCGACGAAAGACGTTTGGAATGGAATTTTCCAGAGATAGTCAACCAGTGAGCGCGTTCGGAGAACGTCGCACGAGATTGGATGACTTAACGGTCTATTGTGATCTAATGCTGGAATATTGATGGGATAATATCGACCAGAACACAAACTTAAGAATTTTCTAATATTGATGCTCGCTATTGCTTTGTGCGTGTATAAGAATCAGCACTCACTTTCTCGCTAAGGCACACGCTTGCATATATCGGGTGTTCTTTTAGACCGCACAGAATGTTAAAAAATGGCCTGCATAGCATAAATCTAGACATTGAACTGTATTACTCAAAGAGGTGGAGATAGCTGCACGAGAAATCGAAATAGATAATAATAATATGAGAATAATTAACAAAATTCACTGATAAACTTTTTAATTATTCACTTTATGGCCCATGTTGCACTTTATACTAATAGCTGCCGGCGATTTCGCAAGGCCTATCCATTTGGAACGAATTTCAGTATGACGCCAGTTTTGAGGTATTTCTTCTCAAAGTGCTCGACGAAATGCGTGGGCATTTCCGTTACTTTTGTGCTTCAATGCATGACATGGTGGTTTAAAAAAAAAAGTAAATCGAACAACAGTACTTTCTTAACGCGCGTTTCACAGCGCCTATCTCGAAGCGCGTACAATTCTTAGGCTTCTTTCTAAGTGGACATGGCTTGCAAACTCAGCGGCTACAATTCCTAAATTGCAGCATGTACTGCGGAGCAATAATTATGAAGTTGATTAGCTTATCTTTAATTAGACGATTATGCTAGTCGATTTCTCGCCTGGGTAACGTCCGTCGTTTCGAGTAATCCAGCTCAATTAAAACTACAATTATGCTATCTACCACAGACGACTTTTAAAGATTCTGTATGGTAAAAGAAAAAGAAAAGAAAAAGGAACTTCCTGTATATTTTTACTTGTGTCTGCCTATGCTTGCCTGTAAGTGGTACGCATCAGAGTCGCGCAGTTGGGCCTTCCATCCACTCCAGTTCCACTCTATTCCAGAGAGTGAAAACCCCGTTATTTCCGCTTCTTTTCAAGGTGAGACTTGGACCATTATCACTCCCGGTTTGTGGTTGAGCTGAACCATTCCACCTCTCTAATTGTACTAAATAAAATGCTTTCTTTATAATTGCAGTTGTTCGATCATACTCGTTGCACTTGCGTGCCTCGAAATTAAATAATAAAAAAATAAATAAGAAAATAAAATGATTACTTTTGAATTCTTAACAACGTCACAAATAATGTTACGCACATTTTTTTTTTCGCACAAGGAACATGTTCGTGGCCTGTTATCTGCGTCGCGCGTTGTTGCCTGCAATCTTCCAAATATCCACCTTTTTAGAACTATTCCGGATTTTTTTGACCGTGTCTGCTGTCTTGGGAAGTAGCTCACACTTAAAAAAGAAAAAAAAAGAAATAGAGAACCTAATTACGAGCCCGATGGATAAGATCAAAGCTAGGCCTGGGGTACCGAAGTTAGTACCGTAGTTAGGCAACGCAGTTAGTTGCGGAAGCTGTTATGAACCTATATCAGAGTACAGAATTACCTACATGTGTCACAAAATCTACAAATGTATACGAAGTTCGGTGCTTTGGTGCCAACTATTGAGCTGTTGTCACTATAGTGTCTTATTTTCTTTTTTTAATTGAGTCTTTTTGTAGCACGTCTATTAATTAGAAGAAGACTGGCTGGTGCCGTCTCAAACGTACACAGGTCTCCTTGAAAACAGTTATTAATAAAAAAGAAAGGCACAGAGCTTGTCTCTGCATAAAGAGGGCTCTTTAGAAGAATTAACTGCTGGGCTAGTTGCTGATCTTGGATACTGAAAAGGTCCATGCAGCAGTGCTGGACGCAGTCATAATGATCAATTTTCTTATATTTATCACCGCGCGTCGTAAATATTTTATTGCTATAAACTGAGTTGTACTTTAGTCTTTAGATTTGTCCTGTTGCAGTGTTCTACTTTGGTCTTTAGATTTGTCCTGTTGCTGTCCTTTCCTTTTTCCTTTTTCCTCCCCTCCTTCCTATCTTCCATTTCTGTGTTGCTGTCGCCTCCCTTCAGAAGAGTAGGCAGGCGTTGTGCCCCTTCCGGTGGCAGTTGCCAGCCTGCTCCTCGCTTTCCCTTTCCTGTTACCTGTGTATATGTGTATATGTGTGCAAAACAAATAATAATAATAAACTGCATAATTGGGCATAGTAGTTTGGCTGAGCTCCACCTACTCTCACATAGCTTTTCACTACTTGTGCCTATGTTCCTGTCAGGCACGTAACCAGGATTTTGTTTCGGCGGAGGGGCCCAACCCAAGGTAACATTTCTATGCAAATGAGGGGGGGGGGGATACCTTTACTAGTACAAATGTGAATAACGCCCGCAATTCGCCATAAAAACGCGTAAGCCCACAAAAGAGAAATGAAATAAGATGTATTTTACACGTACGCCTCTACGATACACCTCTCCTTTACTTGCCAAACAAAGAACCACGTCAAATGGACTCGCGTGGGAAAGAAGCACAGAAAGAACACTGCCAAGAACAAGTAAAGAAGCAACAGTGTAAAATAAGGATTACTTTAGTAAAATAGAACCTAAAAAAAAAACAGTAGTTCGCAACAAAGGCACACGTACCGCGCGGAGCTAGGTTACTCCGCCAGCCAATCACAGAAGCAAACAAAATTGTCGTCATGCGGCCTTTTCAATACGGCGTCGTACTTGATACCTCCGGAGCGTCTACTGTTCTTGAAGAATCTTTTCATCGGCAGAAGCAATGAGGTACGAAAGAGACCTGAACGAAATGTATGGAGTCTTCAAAAGTATGCGGTGCAGTTCATTCATTGCTGCAACCGTTTTAATCATGAAACTTCACTGCCAAATGAAGTGAAACTTCACAACAAATAGTTCTAGCGAATCAAGCATGTTATTTCAGTTCAATAAAGAATGGGGCATTCGCCATTGCACTATAATAGACGAGGAAAAAAGGTAAAAAATTACGCGCTAATAAATTTATTTTTGTAGTCACCGCCTTATCTGGATGACCGAAAAAGTTTGAAGTACGAATTATTTGCAGCCTCGCGGAGGAACAGTGGCTGGCGGTTGTGAGGGCATGGGCGGGGCTTCATTGTAGACTTAAGTTGTATCCGACTATAGTAGCGTTTCTTTTAATTAGCTCGAGAAGAATTATACAGTAATATATATTTGCGGAACAATCTCAGTTCTTTTGGATCCCTGGTTTACTACTCTAACAAGTGCCACAACCGACTCGTATTGTTATTTTGGAAGTTACGTAACGATGCGCGGCCGCCAGTCGCGTACAACCGCGTATGGCGCGGGAAGCTGCGATTCTAGACGTACTGCGCCCACCGCAGAAGCTTAGAAAAACACCTACATAAGCACAGCAGAGAAGTGGCTACGTTAGGCGGCTCTAATGATAACTGTAGAAGCGTCATTTAGAACACACGGGATTGTCCTCCACTTCCAGTGGCGTTTTCCCTGTATCCTGCTTAAAGGGAAGCTGAAAGGTTTTCCAGAAAAAATGAGTGAACATCTGTACATAATGGTTTTCAACCCTCCGAATTCGAATATCGTATCCAAATTGAGCGAAAGAAAGCGCAAATATATTTTATTTTGACGAAAAGTGCAGCAGCGGACACGCCCAGCTCGTGCGTCTCGTTTCCGCCTGTGACGTCAACTCTGCGTCGTGACGTCAACTCTGCCGCTGCCGACCGCTGCCGCTACACATGAAGCGCGGTGCCAGGTAGTTTGGTGCTGTTTTCTGAGACGGTAATGGAAAATTTAGAGAGACTGCGTCTTTCTGAGGAGTTCGGCGTTACTCCCTACATGTACGAGCCGATTGCGAAGAGCCGGCCTCTCGAAGAAGCAAACGATGCTGGTGCGAGCAGTGCTTTAGACGCGAACGAAAGCAAAGCCTTGTGATCTCCTCGTGTTGGAAATGCTCTTTAGTGAGTGTGTTTTTTCCAAAGCGATCTAGTGATCTCGGCGATCTTTCGGTGATCTAGTGAGCTAGTTTCCGGTCAAACAACTGTAGTGTTGTGTTCCTGCATGCCTCCTCGTGGAACGTAAGCGGGGATGCGATCGTCGGCATTTGTGCGCTGTCCAAAGCTGTCGGCAATCTACAAAGACGGTTTAAACGCGCGAAAAGCTTCCCGGTTCATGCGGTACGTGTAGCGACCTTCATCCGTTGACTACCACTCACGTTGACTACCACTCACGTTGACTACCACTCACGTTGACTACCACGCACGTTGACTATCACGCACGTTGACTACCACTCTACATACACGCAGACGCACCAACAAAGGAATGCAGGGTCGATCGAAGCAGATACACGATGGCACGCACGCAGAAACAAGCGCGGTCAGGCACGGTCGCGGACGCTGCGAAGGAACGAAGCAGAGTTGACGTCACAACACCGCGGTTTCCGGTCTCCGCTCCGCTCGCTCACTCAAAGGGGGGCGGAGCTACAGCGCAATTTCAACCGACGATTACGTCGCTCCTAATTGAAAAAAAAAAAACCCAAATTTTACCGACATGGTTTATAAGGTTCCCGCATCCGTATATGAGCGTCTTATTGAATTCGACAGACTCTTCAGCTTCCCTTTAAATAAAGAGATGTTGATCCATAAACATTTTCATAAACAATGGCTAAATTTGTTAATTTTTGCTTTTCCTTCCTCTTTGGCTGTTGTCTCGGCCCTCTCCCTTAGTATATCGCTTAATTTCTCAACTCCTTGAGACTCTTGTTTCCAGTTGCCAATTTTGCAAGAAAAGTGCTGTACAATTAGGGAAAAACCAGGCGAGTTAACGGGCGAGAGTCATATTTCCTATGAGTTTAAGGGTTATTGCAGGGTTTGATAATTGACGCTGTCTCGCATTATTTTATTTTCCGCTTTATCTAACCTATATGACGGGTATATGGTTCCGAGGATCTGTCAGCGTCGCGGCGAGCCGTCACTCGAGGGACCAATGAAACAAAAAGAAAAGTTAAACGCAATTTGCATTTTCTCTGACCGCAACTCATTCCACGTGCATACAGACCAGCTGACCACGAACTGAATCCCTTTCCTGGTCCCTAGATCAGTCTAGACGAAGAATGTTGAACTAACAAAGCAAGAACGATGCGCGTGACCGTTGAATAGACGGTGACAACTGAATGCGTCTCGAGTTAATCGTGCGGGCACCGAATGATGAGGAAACTGGCCCTCACATCCCAGAAAATGCCGATAACTACTGCCATCCACAAGGAGTGAAAAAGGCAACAAAATGTTGACCGCCGAATAGCTGTCAAGTCTCAGCGTTGATTTGGCGGCGCTTTAGGAATGTGTGTGAGAAGTGGTGGCGTGGGCGGGGAGGGGGACGGTATGCGTCTTAATTTCGGGGGGGGGGGGGGGGGGGGGGCTGGGCCCCCCCTTGGGTACGTGCATGGTTCCTGTATACTCATACACATACGATCTCGTAAATATAATTGCAACGCAGTTATATCGTAGAAATTTTATGTTCACGGAATTTCATGCGTACATGGGGAGCAAAAAAGGACATTCCTCTTACTTCAGGCATCCGTCGCAGCTCGAGAAACGTTAAACAGAGCGCATCAGTGGCGTGGCTCGTTCGCAGCATGGAACATCTCACCTTTGCCTTCCAATACTAACTGCGAATGCACATGTAGCCCTGGATCGTATGCTTCAGAATCTATGAAATTCCCATTTGTTCTTGTTGCGAACGTTACTACTACCACTACCATGTCAAAAGAGTAGTCGACCACATAGAGGCACCAGCCTTTTCTTAAATACAGGTAATAATTAAAACAGAAAGAGCGCTTGCCGTTCTATTATTCATGACTTGCGCGATCTTATTTTGACAGTCATTCAAATCCATGCTGTAGATGTCAACTACGTTTAGTTCTATTGATATACTAGCTCTGACAGTGGCATCCGACAGTATTTCACCTTGACGCAAATTCCCGTTTAATAGCTAAACTCGTCACATAACCCTGATTCTCTAACTATATCTTGGCTTCGAAATTTTCTATCCTTGTGTGAACAAATGCCGTTCAACCGAAAGTAGTCTAATAATATATAAAATTATATATAATTTACACATTATATAAAATGCTGTTCTATGTAGGAAACAATTTTTTTTCGCTGCATAGAACCGAGGTGCGCGTACTGGGACTACATTATCGGTTTTCATACAAGGGTCACATAAGCGCGTTCACTCATTCTGCGCACGCATAATCCTCATGTATGTATCCGGCGAGATACTGACCAACCCAGCAACCACGCCTCCACCCCCCCCCCCCCGCCCAAAAAAAAAAGAATGAAAGACGAAAAAAAAGCTTTGCGTAAAAAAAAGAAAGTTTTTCTTTTGTCACTTTTGTCTCATTCATGGAACGTTTGCTCAACTAGTGCCAGAAGGGTATGAAGCACGAGGATGAGAATGACCCTTTTTCTCTACAGTTTCCGAAGCGAGCTGGCTACACGCCCATGAGTCAGCAGCAGTGGCGCGCACGGTGACTACGTTTGTTTTACCGAAGGCTGTACACACGTGATCTTGTTAAGTGGAGATGAGAGCCTCAAGCTGCCATAGCGCCGCCGAGAGTAGCCAGGGTGGTTCTTGATCTACGATGGTTCCAACGTAACATGTATTACTGAGTAAGCAGAAACCATACACGTTACCAGGCTTCACGCCAAAGGTATCTTATGCACCGCTGGAACTGCAGTAATTCATTATTAAAGTCTGGGACGCTTTGGGTATTAATTAAAAACCCCTTTTCATTTATTTTCAATTGGCTGTAAACCTGGTATGCATTTCTGCAGGGACAGGTTTTTCCCCACCCTTTATTTGCCACTTCGCGGAATGACTACGATTTTCTTCTTCTTCCATTGCGTGACACTTGTAATCTCCAAGAGGGGGATAACGGCTTAGTGCGAATTTCTCTGCACGCAAAGCATTCAAATTGGCGAAGCTTGTTCAAAGAAGTTGTTCTAAGCAAACGACCCAAACGTCATCGCTTCTCGCGAACAGTGTCGGCAGTATAGAGATGGCGGCGTGGCGTGTGACGCTTACATTTTTGCCGGCTGCAGAGCTCTACGCGTGTCTGCGAGCGTAATCGTTTCGGCGGATAGGGTGCGGTCCGTGTCACGTGGCCAGTCTCGCGGCGCCCGCTTTCAGCGTGTACTGAGCTGCCACCCCGCGGCATCTGTCGTGTTTTTCTGTTTTTCTCCGTTAACTTCAGTAGGAACTGGGCACGTTCGGTTCTGGCAATTACTCTCGAATATTCTTTTTTGCGTGTTTTCTCTAATTAAATAAATGCATCGGAAGTTGGCTGTACAGGTGCGCGACATAAACCGCAAGCACCCAGTGGTCTTACATTGAGCGTCGACATGTGCGGAGCGCTCCGACCTTCAGGCAGCTACCGATGCATCAGCCGTTCAGTTGGCTGAGTCCCGCCTTACGCTTACTTATTCTCTAAGCCCGGCTTCCGACTGGCTCTTTTTTGTCAAAAGGTGTTCAGGGTATTTCAAGTTATCGTCATGGCAGAGTGTGTACGCTCTTGTCACATCTTTCGCAAGTATCATCATGGCGTTTTCCTAGCAGAATAGTCTTTCGTGTCAACCACAGGTTAAGTGATTTGAGTTGATTGGTAGACTCTTATGAACTCTAGGTATATTGAGCATTTTATGCCAAGACACTTTGAACAATTCGTTTGTTACGCGTATAGAAGTGCCTTTATTGCACAGTGGGCACGAAATTTTCCTAGTGAACACGTGCGCGTAAGAGTCCGTGATAGTGACAGTGACAGTCACAAGAACTTTATTAGTGTGTCCTGACAGTCCGCGATAACCCCATTTCTTGCGTGTGTCTTGTTTACATTGATATTATTTTTGTAGACTTAGTATGTCTGTGTGTTTGTAGTAAGTGTACGGGCGTGTTTATGGGTAAATGTGTTGTTTCAATTTCTTAATTGTGTCCGGGAATAGCAGGCTCCAATGTAGCCTGCAGGCCCATTTGCCTGCAGTTCTTAAACAACAAAAATAGGTCGGAAGAAAACTCCGCTTGCTCCACACATTCGCGTTTATGTTAGCTCGTTCCAAAGGCGTAATCGTTGTCTATTTTGCACAATTTCCTGTCTTTGTCACTCTGCGCTCGCAGCTTCTCTGACAAGAACAAGATATCAGGCTGATACGCGTGCATGTAGGTCGTTGACCTCTATATACCGGGCTCGCAGTGGTAAAATCTATAAAAAAAGGAAAGAAAAAGAAGGCACGAAAGATAAATGATAATTATTGTTTGGGGATGAAGTACGTTCAAAAGGGCGCAAAATTATTTTAGAGTGCACGCGATCTTAAAATTAAATTATATTTTGACATTTACCGTGCCAAAACTGCAATCTGATAACAAGGCGCATCGTAGTGCTGGACTCCGGATTAATTTTGGCCATCAGGGTTGTTTTCGTGTGCGCCCTATCCGTATAGTATACGAGGGGTGCACGAACATGCGGCCGCCGTGGCCGGCACCGAAACCGAGACCACGTGCTCAGCAGCGCGATGCCATAGTCACTGAGTTATTGCGCGGGTTGCATGTTATCTTAACGAGTCTGGGAGACAAAAGAAACATGTATGTTTATTGTGAAAATCAGATCAACGAGCTTATGATCCTAAAGATCTTTGTACGGAGAAAAACGCTTATGCTTGTGAAATTAGTTGTATTCAAAGTGCTTGAACAAAAATAACGATAGGTATATATAGATGTAATTCAGCCTTGAAGAGTTAGAAACATCTTCTGGGAAGCTCCTTCTGAGAAGCGTATCTTCGTTTATCATATCCTCGCAGCCACATCATAAATCTTCGAGGAGCGTTCAGCAGGGTCAGGTTGTCAAAGAAACCCTCAATATTTTTTTCAACCACAGTGCTGGCTCAAAAGCCACGCTAATGGCCTCGAGGGCACTCGCCCTGAAAATTCTCATAAAAACAAACGACGCAATGTAGTAACATAACTGAACAGAACGTCACTCTATATTTAGCGACGAAGATACCACCCCCTGACAGCAAAGCAAACCAAAGTTGAACTTGCAGACAGGAAGAAAAAAAAAAAAAAGGCGGCGAAATGAAATTGTGAACTATAAAAGCAATGGCTCGTGACACATTTTATTGTTCGTTATTTGAATAGTGCGCGATACGCTGACCAACGTCCTGTCACGGACGACAGCGGCGAATAGGCGGCATGAAACACCGCACCTGCTTCTAAACTTAGCCGCAATAAAGGCTCCAGACAGGACGTGAGCGCTGAATCCTTGCGGTTCGCTTATAGTTACCATTACATTAATTGGGACTTTCAGCTGTATTTCTACAGCCTATCAGCTCCGAGGAGAAAGAGAAATGGGATAGGAGGAGGAGGGAGGGATATAGATAAGAAGAAGGTAGGGAGGTTAACCAGAATCACGTCCGGTTGGCTACCCTACACCGGGGGAGCGGGAAAGGGGGAAAACAAAGATAACAGGGAGAGAGCGGAGGGAGGGAAAGAAGGAAATTGCAGTGAGTTCGCTGACGTGTGTGGTCTTACAGAAATTACAATTAGAGTCACAAATGGTCGCACAAGCCCGTCGTCCTTAAGAAGCACAAAAGTGCCTTCACAGCTTTTTGGGCCGACGGGCGATGGGGGCGGTGTTCCAGCAGCACCTGCACAGAAAGCGGCCGATTGTCCAGTTTTTGAAAAGCCCTGGCAAGTTCTTGTCTCTCAGGGGTGTATCGTGGACAGTGGCACAGCAGGTGGTCGATGTTTTCTTCCGTGCCACAGACCTCGCATGCTGCACTGTCAGTCACTCCAATCAATGTAGAGTATGCCTTTGTGAACGCAACTCCTAACCAAAGGCGACAGAGAAGGGAAGCTTCACGTCGAGGAAGTCCGAGTGGAGGCCGGAGTTGCAGGGAGGGGTTCAGTCGATGCAGTCGTGTAAGTCGTAAGTTTGGCGAGTTCCACTCGGTCAGTGTGAGACTGCGTGCCAAATGTCGAAGCTGCCTAGCGGCGTCTGTCCTCGAAAGCGGAATCGGAACGCTCTGCTCTTCATGATGTGCTGTACGAGCAGCGTTATCGGCGGAATCATTGCCACTGATTCCACAATGGCCAGGTACCCATTGAAAAATGACCTCGTGACCTTTTTGTTGGACATCATGGTAAAGTTTCGCGATTTCGTATGTCAGTTGGTCATGGCATCCGTGTCGAAGAACTGACTGCGTGCACTGTAATGCCGGTTTGGAATCACAGAACACAGCCCATTTTCTAGCTCTTTCAGATTCAATGAATTCCAGTGCTCGACGCAGGGCCGTTAGTTCTGCTGCCGTTGAAGTCGTGACATGCGATGTCTTGAAGCGCAGTGTCATTCCTCGCGTTGGTACCACCACGGCACCACCGGAACTGCACGACGTAGTTGATCCATCGGTGTAGATGTGGACGTGGTTTCTGTACTTTTCATGCAGAAGAAGTAAGCTCAGCTGTTTTAGAGCAGGGGCCGGTAGATCTGTTTTCTTCTGTAGTCCTGGAATCATTAGATGCACTTGTGGACGGCTCAAACACCACGGAGGAAACGCTGGCTTGGCCGCAGGTGCGTACCCTGAAGGAAACGACGCACGATGTGCACTGACAATGCCGCTAAATGTCGAGCAGGGCCTTGCAGCAGTGAGGCTCGCCAAGTGGTGGGAAGGAGTCCTAGCATAATGCCTGAGATGCATACGCATTGTCTCAACGGTAATGTGCGTTTTGATTGGGTAATCCTGCGCAAGGGCAATGGTCTCAGCCGTTGATGCACTGCGTGGTAAGCCAAGACATATCTTAAGGGCTTGGGCTTGAATGCTCTGTATCGTACGCAGGTTAGACTTGCAGGTGTTGGATATTGCAGGCAGGCTGTATCGCAGGAATCCAATGAACAACGCCATGTACAGCTGTAACATAGCGTGTACAGATACTCCCCAACTTTTTCCAGCAAGGAACTTGAACAGGTGGCAGATAGCAGTCAGCCGCTTTTTCACGTAATTGACGTGCGGAGTCCAAGACAGGTCTCTGTCAATTACGACTCCCAAGAATCTGTGACTTCTGCTGTATGGTATAAGTTGTCCGTTAATAGATACGCCGTAACCAGACATTGGCTTCCTCGTGAATGCCACCATTGCGCACTTTCCGCATGAAATTTCAAGTCCCTGTTCACGAAGGTAGCAAGATGTCATTGTGACAGCCTTCTGAAGCCGAGCGCGAAGCTGAGGTCGTGTCACGCTTGATGTCCAAATGCAGATGTCGTCCGCATAAATGGAAAGTCGTACGGTGCTTGGCAAGTTGTCAACTAATCCACAGAGGGTGAGATTGAAAAGAGTCGGGCTAAGCACTCCGCCTTGAGGGACTCCTCGGCTACCGTAATGCTCGGATGTCGGGCCATTTTCTGTGTCTACATAGAATGGTCTCCTCTGTAAGTAGTTGCACACCCACATATACATCTTACCACCAAGTCCGACGGCTTCTAACGTGCTAAGGATGGCTTCATGGGTGACATTATCATAAGCCCCTTTAACGTCTAGAAACAGAGCAGCAGATAGTCGCTTACAGGCCTTTTGGTGTTGTACAAATGTTATCAAGTCAACAACGTTGTCTGTTGACGAACGGCCACGTCTGAATCCGGCCATAGCATCTGGGTAGATTTCATAGTACTCCAAGTACCATTCTAGACGTGTTAAAATCATTCTTTCCATTGTTTTTCCGACACAGCTGGCAAGTGCTATCGGACGGTATGAGGAAATGTCCAAAGGCGACTTGCCAGCTTTCAGAAGTGGAATGAGGCGAGTTGACTTCCATTCTTGCGGAACCGTACCCGTCTGCCAGGAGTCGTTGTACAGGAGCAAGAGTGCCTTCCGAGCTTGGTCTCCTAGGTTACACAGGGCACGGTATGTAACGCCGTCAGGTCCTGGCGCTGAAGAACGCCTGCACAAAGCCAGCGCAGCTTCTAGTTCGTCCATAGAAAAAGGGCATTCCATGCGGGGATCACGTGAGAACGGTGGGTGGTCGAGCGTTCCCGTACCCGTTCCATCGGAATTTGCTTCGCCAGCAATCTTTCTGCAGAAAGATTCAGCGACATCAATATCTCTACATTGTAGATGGAGTGCCAGAGATTTAAACGGGTGGCGCTGACCAAAGGTTGTGCGAAGGCCACGAACAGTCCTCCATATAAGCGACAAAGGTTTTCGCGGATCCAGGGACTCGCAAAAGGATACCCATTGTCGCGAAGCCAGCTTGTTCATGTGACGTTGTATTTTCTTTTGTGTTCGTCTAGCCAATCTCAAGTCATAATTGGACTTCGTGCGTCTATATCTTCGCTCCGCACGACGGCGAATTGCTCGAAGTTTCGCTAGTTCGATGTCGAAATCGGTTCGGGAAGAACTCTTCGAAAGGAAATGCGTGGTTGTTTGTATGGCATCCTTTATCGCGCCCTGTAGGTTATAGGAGGTGCCGTCATGACAACAGTCTTCCATTATTGTTTTGTATTTAGGCCAATCGGTGCACTGGACGGTTCTGGAGGACTTGGAGCTAGTCAAACCTTCGATCTTCAAATAGGTTGGGATGTGGTCGCTACCCCGCGTTTCTAAATCCGAAAACCAGTGCACTCTTTTTGAAAGCGAACGTGAAACGAAGGTAAGGTCCAAGCAACTACTATACGCTGATCCACGCAGATAAGTAGGGCTCTACCATCGTTTGACAGGCAAAATTCCAGTTCAGAGGCAAAGGACACCAACGTTCTGCCTCTAGAGTTCACTTTGGAGCTTCCCCATAGGTAATGGTGGGCGTTAAAGTCCCCGGTGAGCACCCACGGCTGTGGAGTCGATGTCAAAATTCCCCGTAAGCGCTCACAATCTAGACGACTGGTTGGAGATAAATAGGCTCCAAGAATTGTGAACGTCAGCTTTTTCTTCTTCACTGTTAAGCAAACGTATTGATTTGCTTCGTCAGGAGGCACTGTGTGATGTACATAAGTCAAGTCACGGCGTATAAACACAACGACCTTGCTGCACTCGCCGTGGGCAGAGGACATAAAGCACTCATACCCGGACAGTCTGAAGGGAGCTGACAGGTTGGGCTCACAAATCACGATAATGGGGAATTGGTGCGTAAATACAAACTGTCTGAAATCGGACATGCGTGACTTAAGCCCTCTGGCGTTCCACTGAAAGACAGATGCATTCTTGACCTCCTCTTGAAACGACGGCAATTTTCGGGCCGTGGTTTTACCCTAGAGTCGCAAGCACCGGACTCAAGGTGTCCAGCACCTGCAGTGCGCTCTGTGCCGACGGGGTTTTCATGCTGCTCAGTAGAATGCGCATGGCGTCCATAAGTGACTTCAGCATCACTATGACTTGGCGATCCCCAGTCGTCGTCGCATCCTCGGTTCGTGAGGTCATTGAGGGCGGCGCAATTTGATGTGACTCCGGTGCAGGTTGTGCTCGTGGAAGTGTTGGCCACTCTTCAGGAGGTGCGAGTCTTGCCCCTTTCTTCGTTTTCGAAGTGTCTGTTTTTGTGGAAGTCGGCGTTGATACGGTAGCCGCTTTGCCGGAAGACGATGGTGTATATCTTTCAGTAGATGTTACTCTTCGTGATGCTCTTCGATGGCGATGTCGTCGTCGCCTGAGAGTAGCGGCAGCCTCTCTGTGTGTTGAATGGTCCCGAACCATACGTTTGAGCACTGCTCGCTCGTTCCTCACCCGCGGGCAATCATTGGATGAGGCCTCATGAGTACCATGGCAGTTAGGGCACTTCAACACAGTTGCGCGGCAGGTATCTGCTGAATGAGATTCAGCGCACCGTGGGCACACCAGGTTATTCCTACACACACCTTTTACGTGTCCCATCTTGCAGCATTTGTGGCACTGCAGGGGCTTCGGTACGTATGGGCGGACTGGATGGCGGACGTGGCCAACTTTGACGTGTGAGGGAAGGCTGTCTCCCTCAAACCACAGCTTCAGGCAACGTGTGTTGCCAAGTCTTGTGATGTGCTTAATAAGAGTGCCTTCTGTAGTTGGCTTTATTAATATAGGGAAGTCGTCGGTTGGTATAGAAATGTCGACGTCATAAATGACGCCGACGGTGCCATTACAGCCTGTAGGTATCATGGATCGAACTTGTACTTTGTCGATCTCCGTTACGTGCCGTAGGTTTTGCAGTGAACTACGGTGTAGAACATCTACTGCTAGGACATTCTTCCGTGAGTTTATTCTCACGTCCTTTATCTCGTTTGGCGCGATTCCCTCAAGAAACGCGGAAAGGACTTGCCTGTTTAGGAGTCGCAGATTGGACACTGGGTCCACAGGCATGAAGAGCATGGTGTACGGCCAGCGCTGTGGTGTTGTCTTCACGGTGGAGACACTTGGCGACGATGACCTCCGTAGCAGTCTTCTTTTTGTGGTTCTGCTCATGACAAGTGTGAAATCGTCGTCCGACGAGTCGACGCTGTCCGAGTACAACTCGGTTGACTCGCTGTCCGTGTCACTTGACGCATTTCCGCGTTTCCTGGACGCGACACCACGTGATGGCTTGACTCCAGGAAGGTCTTCGAGGGCTTCTTCATCCATTGCCGCAACAAGGGAGCGGCAGCTCCAAGAGTTTGGAAATAAACAAAGCGAGACAGAGGTACAAGCGTTCTATGACAGAAACACTTCGTCGTCGTCTCCTCAAATGGGATAGGAAAAGCTAGGGTGGTCATGCATGGACCCCCGAGATCGTGGCGTTTTTGCACATTGTGACAGCGCGTGGCGCCATATTCCCGGAGGCCGTGTTTTAGGTAGACTGTGCAATGTCGTGGTTCGGCCTCAGACAGGCGGCACGCGCTGTGCTGCGCACGAGCCTGAAATGCACCCAGAAGCCGAGTTTGTTGTACTGAATCGAATTGTCAAAGGCATTCACAGTAACGAGTCAACTCCCAAAACGACCGTTTGTATCGACCTACTGGAGCATTTGTACGATACAGCGGATGCCTGAAACTAATGATGAAGAGACGTCACGCTTGTTTTGGGCGCCAATTATTGTTCATTGACCACGTGAAAGGCATTCACGACGCACTTTCGACGTGGCACCCCTCGCTATGAGCGAGTTGATTCCGTGCTTCACCATAATTACATGCATTGCTATCGTGGCCGATATGTATGCCATTGTATTTCAATTTCCGAAGCTCGTATTGTAGAATTCAGCCGGAAGTACAGAGCGGTAATCGCGCTATCTAAAATGAACACCCCGATGCCTGGTGACGTCAAGCTGCAAGTACCACGAGAGGATAGTTCCGCGAGGTTGGCGTTTCACATCGTGTGCGGCGAGAGATATATATTTCATACATATTACATTATATATATTCTATATTCAATTGACTGTCCACGCACGTTTGAGAAAACTGCATTATCGCCGGAATACTCTCATATCTCCTCACATTATCCCTCTGACACATTTACCAAATTATTATTTACAGAGAAGCCGGAGTAAAGGAAATGGTTGCCAAGATTCGCTGTTAAAAAAATACAAATAAATCCCAGAAAACGCTCCCCTTCCCTTTCCGATAAGCAAGTTGTGGCACGAATGATAATTCACGGCGCTTGCACGGAAAACTACAGGCTTCAATGCGCTAGCGTGACTCCCTCTCTCCTGTCGCATTCCCGCCCCACCTCACATAAAGAGTACGAAGCAAGAAGGGGTAATAAAGGAAGAAGGGAACGAAACCCAACGGAAGGCGCGACATAAAGGATGGAAAGCAGGAGAAGCGGGGATGTCGTGAGGGGGACGAGAAAGAAAGAGGGCGTTTCGACGGCGGCGGCAAACACGTCGCACGGCAAGGCCTCGTCTCGTCGAGCGTATTTTTATAGGCCGATGTCCGGCGCTGGCCTCGCCCGCCGCACCTGAGCGTTCGGTCCCGAACGATGGCAAGAAAACAAAGCCAGCAGGTCGGACGCGTCCACCGCTCAAGCCCGGGGTTGGTCGGGCAGGTTGGCGCGGCAGGCGGCGGCGGTGGAGGAAGGAGGAGCATCACCGGTTGCGTGCAATGCTAGCGATCGCGAGGATAGGAACACAAAAGTGCGGACCGACCGCGCCCTGGGACGTCGAAGGTGTCGTGCGAACCGCCCGGGGTACACTATCGCTTTGCGGTGGTATTGTGAGCACGCTTGTGTAGAACGTTCGTGCATTCGGAAACATTTTTATCCGAGCCAAAGTGGCTCCACTATGTGTGGAACGTCAATACGGATCTACATGCAGTGCTGCCTCAGACGCGCGAGAGCGATGTTTCTGAGGCCAATTTAGAGACAACAGAGCGGGAATTAACGATTTATTTTCTAGCTTCGCCAGTGGCACGAGTGACACTCCACTTGCGTTATGAACATGATAGGTCAATCGTGAGTGGTGCATGATAAGAAAGGAATATAATCGAGTGAGTGAAAGGAATTATTGGGATGCGCAGCCACTGTATCGGGCCCTTCTTACTGAAAAGATATCTTGCAAACAGAACAAGGTCAGATGCAAGAATCGAACCCTTAATCCTCAAAAGATATCTCGCAAATCGAAGAAGGCCACAGGCCCGCAGTTCAATTCGCATTTAGGAAGCATCTTTTTCAGGTCTATTCTGATGCCAAACAACCAAATCAGACTCATACAAGCATGACACACGGTATCCCGATAAGCACTTAACATTGTTTAGTAAAAGGCGAAACATTAATACGCGGATTTAAGGAGAGACCTGAGCGATCAATGCGCTGTATATATGCATGTGTTTGTGAATTATGTTATGTTGACTGTACTATTGTGACTATATTGATAATACATTTACACGATGTATGTACCACCCGCAGACTAGACACTGTGTTATTAGGTGACAGTATCGTTTGTATCTTTGAGACTTTTATCCACATAACTGTGGCGACATACGAATTAGTGCTTGTGTTTTGGATTCCGTCGCTTGCTCGTTGAACGGAAACTCGTTCATAGTGGACAGAGCACGGTGCGATGGTGCATTGGGAAGCATTGTATCATGCCACATGAATAGTAAAGCGTTTATGAAGCCATTATGTGTGCATTGCTTAGACCATGTTCTCAATATGCCATCTTCTTTTCTGAAACTTTCCTCAGAGATATTTGTTGCAACCATACAAATAAAGCGTTCATCTTGACTTAATGATTCCTGGGCGCTTTCCGTGGAAGACGATGCAGTCATGCGTACAAGCAGCGTAGAGAAACAGGAAACCGCGTTCGTCTCGGCAAATGTCCCGTATTAGCTAGGTGTCATCGCTGGGAACAAGAACAAACAAACAAACAAACAAACAAACAAACAAACAAACAAACAAACAAACAAACAAACAAACAAACAAACAAACAAACAAACAAACAAACAAACAAACAAACAAACAAACAAACAAACAAACAAACAAACAAACAAATAAAGAGACAGACAGACAGACAGACAGACAGACAGACAGACAGACAGACAGAGAGAGAGACAGACAGACAGACAGACAGACCAACGAGCAATCAAAGAAAAAGAAAGAAAGAACGAAAGAAAGAAAGAAAGAAAGAAAGAAAGAAAGAAAGAAAGAAAGAAAGAAAGAAAAACAAACAAGCAAACAAGCACACTGAGCAAAACAATGCGCTTACGCTACGTGCCTCGCATTTACTGATCTCATACATATACACTGTTTCGCTATAATGGAGCGTTTCATTGTAAGTTGAAGTTGGTGTCACCTAGACACGACAGTGAGCAAGTGCGAATGCACGGCTCTCTCCCTTTGCACTGTGCACCCTACGCCGAGTTTTGGCTTCACCCTCAAACTCATACGCATGCACTGTAGCCTTCACTCCAGTAACACGTTATTGGGAAAGAATAGTATAGTGATTTCGGTACGTGTTTCGCCTAGCCTCGAACATCGCTTAGTCAGCAACTTGTTCCCTAGGATATAGCCGGCGCTAGTATACACTGGCCAGGCATTAATCTTTTTGTCCTTACGCAAACAAGCATTCGTGATTTCTCACCGTTATTGCTCTGGCTATAGCCAATAACGGTGAGTACTCACAAAAGCTTGATTCTTTAAGGACGTAAGGACTAAGGTCTAGTCAGCGTCGCAGCACAGGCGAGGGCCTAGGATTCGCAACTATGTGCTCGACAACGCTGCATGGATTTAGGAACACAGTATCGGTGCAGGCACTCGCGAGCTCTGCTACTTTGAACGGGGGAAGAGGGTAAGAGAAATGGCGTCGGGAAACGGGCGATGGTTGGTCGTGACGGGGCGTGGCTTGTCTTCCGTGCACGTCCGACGCTCCATCCATCCTGCGGCTCGGGATATCCAGCACGAGAGGAAAGGGCGCGGGGACAGAGAGGGTGTTTGAACTCGCACCCACGCTCATTGCGAGATGCCTGGCTCATCGCCGCCTCCTCATAGAAGGAGCAGAGGTGACGAAAGAGACAGGGAACGACGACGGCGGCTGTTCTGCGTGCCGTGCTCCAGTTACGTCATACTCGAAGGACGACGCTATGGGGCTCCGAGAGTGTCCCGTCCCCCGCCCCCGTCATTGTGTCTGTTGCCTTCCTTCTCCTTCAGCGTATTTCGACCCCTGACGACTGGTATGTGACCTTTTCGAGTACGCTGCTCTTCTTCACCGCATGCACGGGAAAGAGCTCAAGCACGAACACGCACACATATACACTAGCAGGCTCGCGTATACGCGTCCTTGTGCGTATGCGAAGTTCACGCTGCGTTGTTCATGCGGCATTTTGCATTGACCTCTTTCGGAGGCGACAACATGGAAAAGCCTGCAGCCTGTTTAGTAGATTGGTCACACGTATTCGTTGTGGTGGCGACCACATGAACTGAAATTGTCTGATAACGGCTTCCTTTAGAAGTTGCTGCGGGGTCTCTAGTAGTTGTATGCATATATTTTGTAATCAAGAGCAACACTATCAGTCGCGCGATTGCCCTCTTGGACTGAATTGGAGGGAAGATAACCAGTCGCTTGTAGAGGAAGAGTAAAGACATTTCTCGTTCAACGTGTTTTCATATGATTATCCCGTTTCACTGACCCTCGCCATTGTGCTAGGCTTTTTTAAAACAGACTTGGCCATATGATTTTCAGACTAGCCGTAGTAGTGCAGCAACTTGGTTGTGTTACAAGAGACAAAACTTATGTATATTCTCAAGTGACGTGTCAACCTTCTAAAAGAGGCATAGTATAGCGCGAAAGTGGGCTTTACGTGAAATTAGCGGTGATCAGCATAATGTGAATTTTTAACTTTGTTCTATCGGTTATATTCTATCAACTGAGCTTCAGAATTATGAATTGTGGCTTGCACGAGTACAGAAATAGGCGAAAACACACAGAACATGCCCGCACCATTCCTGGTAAAAAAAAAAGTACGCTGAGATCGGAATAGAGAGAGAGAGAGAGAGAAAAGGCAGGGAGGTTAACCAGAGGCGAGTTTGCAGTTTGCTACCCTGCACGGTGTGGGGGATATATGAGTTGTAAAAACGACAAAGAGCGAGAGGAGAAAAAGAAAAGGAACAAGAAAAAAAAACAGTTAACAGAAAAGCGGTTCCAATCATAGGCGTTCACACAGGCTGGTCGACCTCAAGAAGTGCAGTAGCGCTTGCAGGGCCTTCTGATGCGATGTTAAGTCACGTCTATGTTCCAAAATTCTTCCTTGCGTCAGAGGATGATCGTACAACTGGTTCAGCACTACGGAAAGTGATTGTCTCTGCACACTACTGCGGGCACTGACAAAGAACATGACGAATTGTTTTCGCGTCGCCGCAGTCCCCACATGCTGCGGTCTCGGCCATCGCTATGCGGAACACGTAGGCATTGGTAAACGCGACGCCATTCCCAATTCTCACAACCTGGGGGGATATTGTACATATTGACGAGATGGTTCCAATAAACCTCAGTTGTAATGAGTGCCTCTCGTGTCCTTCCTCGTGCCTGATAATTTTCGGCTTGTCTGTTCTGTTATACATGAGCAAGAGAGATAAACGGGATGGGTAAATAAAAGCAGCGAGGTTAACCGGATGAGATTCCGGTTTGCTACCCTGCACTGATGGAATGAGAAAAGGAAACGAAATACGGAAAAAAAAACAGCAGAGAGAAAAGCAAACTAATGGAAAGAAATCTAGGGAAAATTGTCTCTATGGAAGGTTACAGCCTCTCCAATAGGCCACTCGAACGTAAAAATTTCAAGAGTGCCTTCACTGCCTTGTGGTGTGACGACCGTATACGTCAGCGTTACAGGACTGTCTGCTCCGACAACGGCCAGTCTTCGCTGTATCGGGGACAATGACAAAGAACGTGTTCGATAGTTTTCTCGCCTCCGCAGTGGTAACACGCGGCACTATCATCCCATTCGATACGGAAAGCGAACAACTTCGCAAGCGCGGCGCCAAGCCACAATCGGTAAAGTATCGTTGTCCCGGGTCGGGATAGTCCAGGTGGAGGCTGAAGTTGCAGACATGGGAAGAGTACCTTGGCTGCTCAACTTCCCTATGTTATGGAGTCAAAAATAGAAACGTAAATGATAATGGTAAAATAAATAAACAGATAAGAATGGAATGAAAGAGATAACAGACATGACAACGGGGAGTTCACTGACGTCTGTCCATGTCCATAAACAAACAATATAGATACTTCGAAGTCCTTATACATTTGTGCAAGGGTCCTTCACTCACTAAATGGTTGGTAGGTTCAAACATACGTCTCTGCATCAGTCTCGTCATAAGTAAAGAGCATGAGCGCGTCATTTCACACATACAGGGTGTTTCAGTGAACACTTTCAAAAATTTTTAAAGGTTGCCTGTGGCAGATAGCACAATTATACTCCATAAGCTGGTCTACTCGAAGAGGCACACATTGCTTGCAAAAGAATGTTGAAATGTATAATTGGCTAATTACCAAAAAATAACTACTTAAGTTTTTAATTTATTACCGTGCGGCAAATATTGCAATTTACAAGTTTTGGCTGGCGAGACTGCAAGGCATATCCACGTGAAAAAAAAAATTATGGGGATGACACCACTTACGAGATATACACCGCCAAACTTGTGGTAAAAATACATTGTCGTTCCACATACTTTCTTAAGAAAACACCGATTAATGCACTGAAGCACAAGAGTAAATGGAACGCCAACGTATTTCTCTGCAAAGTTTGGGAATTACATATCTCGAAAGTGGTCTCATCCGGAGAATTCCTTGCAAGTGGATCCGCCTCGCGAATTCCTCGGTTAAAATTTGTACATTGCAATGTGTGCCATATATATATATATATATATATATATATATATATATATATATATATATATATATATATATATATATATATATATATATACTTTGGTAATTCTCGCATTAAAAAGAACGGACGCTTGTCCAAACTTCATGGTTCTGTTTTTTTTTTACTAACGGTCTACTTTCCGCTGCCTATTTTGAACATTCAAAAAAGATGTGGCAAAATTTCTGAATTTCATGGTTATACCCCACTTTCAGTGGAATCTTGTAAAACAATGTACCTCTTAGTCGCGGGAGGTATTTGGTAATGCTGCTACGGTCACTTTTTCTTTAACTTTGTTGTTGGTGATTTTCATAAAACGATGACCATTTCGCTCTATCATTGACCAGCCACTTCTACTCAGAACAGTGTGCCGACACTTGTTCTATAATATTCCGGATATCCAACTTCAGCAGATGGATAGTACATTACTTCCTTTTTCATATCTTGCAAACCTGTTCCAAGCCTGCTCCTCACTTTCGCTTTCCTGTTAATTGTATATATGTGTTCAAAACAAATAATAATAATAATATCTGTACCACCCCACCGTACATTGTTAGACATGGAGACGGTAAGAAAGGAAACAATGACGAGCGCTGACTTAAACTTCCAGAAGCAGCTTTTGAATCCATGAGTGCCATGACGACCACTCCATTCAAAGAGCACTATACGTATATAGAAATATTAACTTGAGCTATTAATAACGCCAGAGTAGCCAGCTAAGAAAGAAAGAAAGAAAGAAAGAAAGAAAGAAAGAAAGAAAGAAGGAAAGCCAGAGCAAACAAATACTAGTGGCGATGCAGCCCTATAGTTTGCACACAAGTTCGCAGTGACGCCATCAGAATTGACAGCTTGCGTTCACGTGTGGTGAATTGTTTGCCCACAAAGAAGGACGTCATTGTGTTTTAAAGGAAGCAGAAACACAACTTACCAAGTTTCCGGGGTCCCGTCTTTACAAGAAGGCTCTTACGCTCCGCCATGAAAATAGGAAAACAACTCTGTTGGCCGCTTTTGGCGCAGTGCCTCATGGAAGGGCTGGGCCGGGAGGCAGGCTACTTAAACCGGGAGGTCCTGGCTGTGTCATTAGTTTCTTTGGGAATACATAAATGTTATTTCTATCTCCGATGCTGCTTGTGTTATTAGCGAAGGTGGCTTATCAATGACAAAGGGCTCTTAGGAACGAGAAGCTTGGTAGATTCGGCCCCTGAAATATTCCTGCGGTAGATACCTTGAAATTCGTGACGTCACCCTATGGTATTGGCGCGGAGGTTTCGGCGCGACATTCAAGAAATGGCAGTATTGGTCTCATTTTACCTTGCGATAATATCAACGTTTTTCCAACAAATGAAAACACTATTTTATTAGTCTAAAATAATTGGCCATTGATATTTAGAGTTCCTCTAATGATGCTCGACATGGCGTGAATAGTAAAAAAAAAAGCGCATCTCCTTATGAAATTCTCAAGCTTTTTTTTTCTTGTTGAACAAAGCTCTGTGAAAGTAAAATTATACGCTGAAGACTCCGTCGTCTTCAATTATTCGCCAGCTTCTCTCGCGTCTACGTCTTATGCGTGAAAAATGCTTCTCTCGACGAGACATAAATTAGAAGCAAATTGTAACGCACAGATAACAAAGAAGAGAAATAGACAAAGGATGAACACGAGAGAAAGATTACACCGCCCGGAAAGTTTTGCGTGCGCAAACTTTACGCTATGCAAACATAGCTCCAGGCTGAATCTCAACAGAACGGGGAGCGTTCTGCTCGTTGAGACTAACTTAATTTTAAAGCCTCGAAAAACGAATAACAGAAAGCAAATATTATTTGTTTTCTTACGAATAACCCACGTGTGTGCATAGCTACGAGCGAAAACGCCGCGACAGCCTTTCGCATCGCACCCACGTGCACGACAGTTTCCCGGATACTTGAGGAACTCTAGGAGCGCCCGTAACGAACGCAAAGGAAAGATTCCTACTTCTCTCGGAAATTTGAGCGAGCTCCTGAGTTTTCAGACGTTCCTGTAAGCCGAATCTTACTTCTGAAATGCAACGTGAAGCTTTGGATTGCCTTTCATTCTCTGCTTAGCAAAGCTACACTGTCACAAAGTAAAAAAAGAAGAAGAAAAGATTAAGGCTAATTAGTTCTCCGTATTCCGTCGAAATGCGAACAGCAGAACGAACAATCACCCACTTATCCGGTACAACGCAGCAGGCTAAAGAACGGAGTGCCTCTAAAGTATTAAGCGGGCAGTCTGGAACTCATCACCGAATAATTTATGAACGTCGAGGCGACGGATTTATTAAGCAGTTCGGGGGAGGGTAGATGTAGAGTTCCTCAAAAAGAAAGGGAGAGGAAAGCTTTTCTTTCTTTTACGCAAGGGCCGAGAGATTCAATTTTAGATGCATTCATGTATCCAGCCCTACTGCTCTAGAGGAAAGGAAAGAAAAAGAGGGGACGGCGGAGGAACGCGGAGCGTAATGAGGATGGAGAGAAAAGTTAAGCGCTTGATTTTCCTTGGTTTAGTTTTTGCACCGTGGTAACTCGCACACTGCAGCAGATGAAGTTGCTTGGCACGACGTCTCTCCGTGTCCATGCTGCTGCACCGGATTCTGCGCCCCGTTGTGCGTTGAGGAAAGCTAACGAGGGAGTAAGAATAAAACAAGCACTACGTCGCTTTATAAAAGCCGCGTACAAGCAAAGCTGATAATGACAACCGACAGGATGGCAAACTTGTATACTAAATGTTTCGCTTTGGCATTCTAAAAAAGAAAGAAAGAGGAGGAGTGTTGCTAGCTAAAGGTGGACATAACTTTGCACTTGCTTTCCGCAATTGTTCCACCTTACCGCCATTAATCAAGTGAGGTATAGTCTATAGAGCCCGTCATGATGCACGGAAAGAAGACTAACGGCGAGCGCGGATTCTAACCGGAGCGCACTATCCACTGCGTGCGTGACATAAATCCCACTTCGTCCTGATAGCCCACCCACACAACCCACCTTTCACACTCCGGCCTCTTGGGTATCGTGGAAGCATTGGAGGAGGAGCCTAAATGCCCCTCTCCTAAATATAACAATGCCCTCGCGGGAACAAAATGTCCCTCGCGCTTCTGTGCCGAGTCATTCCACTCTTGAGTCAACGTATTAGGATTTTTTACGTTTGTAGCCTACGCTTCCGGCAGTTTACGGAGGAAGAAGACTAACGGCGAGCGCGGATTCTAACCGGAGCGCACTATCTACTGTGTGCGCGACATAAATCCCACTTCGTCCTGATAGCCCGCCCACACGACCCACCTTTCACACTCCGGCCTCTTGGGTATCGTGGAAGCATTGGAGGAGGAGCCTAAATGCCCCCCTCCAAAATATAACAATTCCCTCACGGGAACAAAATGTCCCTCGCGCTTCTGTGCCGAGTCATTGCACTCCTGAGTCAACGTACTAGGATTTTTTACGTTTGTAGCCTGTTCTTCTGACAGTTTACGGAGGCGTGAAGAATCAGCACGCGTAAAAGCAAGAAGAGAATAAAGATGCGCTACGGCGTGGTGTGCGCACGAGCATGGTACAGCTGGCTGATAGGTTTCGGAAAACAAACGAGTTAGTTGTCCTCGTGAGCCGTTCCTACAGTGTCACATGGAGGATGCCATAACAAATAATAGTCAGTGTCACCAACAGCTTGGCAGTGAGCACGCGGTGATGATGCGCTGAGGCCTATATAATCGCGCACGATCATGCTGGAGTTTGCTATGACCATCTGTGGATGGGGCGCGGTAGGGTGTATTTAGGTTTGTGTAGATCCTTTGTCGCACAAAGTTGGTGACGTGGAGACTACAAAAAACGGAAGTGATCTAAGACAGCCTGCTTCATTACATTTTTTGTTTGTTTGTCTCGGAGAACCTTTCGCGTTGTCCCCAATACCAACTCTGAGCGCGCAAAACTAGGAGCAGTCTAGTTGCCTGCTACAACTGATGCGTGAGAATAGCCACAGAAAAAAAAGGGGGGGGGGGCACTTAGTTATTCCTACGTGGATGAATGCGAAAACCTTGCGACCAACGCGCGATGCCTGTGTTCTTTCAGCCGTCTTAATTTTACTTCGCCTTAATTAACTCCAAAGAACGTGGGTTCGACTCACACCGAAAGGTTGTCGGTTCATGTGCCTTAATTAACTCTACCGTAATTGACTGTGAATAAATAATTTCGCCGTAACAGCAAAGGTCGTTGGTTCGACACGCACCAAAATTCGAGGGTTCGTAGCCTCTTCGCACCTTCGGTGATCACGCCAACAACGCCTGATTTTCCGCCTAGTAAGCCATATCGTGCTTTAGCAGTAAAAGCGATGGTGAAAGCCCGCGGAGCGTAATTATGTGTCAGTAAAGTATGCTGAATGCACTTGTCTAGGCATGACCGGTGTTGTAGTAGTTCTGAAAGGCAGACGTGCCAACATAGACACAAGTAGCTACGAAAACTACTACAGAAACGTGGACCATCAACTATTAACTGAAAGGACGCGTTGTGGAGGAAAAGAAGGAAGGCGCAGAACTCACCTGCGCATGCTCAAGGGAAGGCAACGACACACCACCAGTAATAGAAACGTGCGGCACCTTGTGAAAGATTACCGCTAAGCACTACAACTCATGTTTGTGAAAGATAATTCAGGGCTGATTTACGCACGTGATAAATTGAATTGAATTCTGGGGTCTTACGTCCCAAAACCACGATTTGGTTATGAGGTACGCCGTAGTGGAGGACTACGGATTAATTTTGATCGCCAGCGGATCTTTAACGTGCCCCAATTCCCGGAACAGAGGCTTTTTTGCATATTTTTTTTTGCATTGAAATGCGGCCGGTGCCACCTTGTGCTTAGCAGCGTAACACCATAGCCGCTGAGCCACCGCCGCGGGGGTAACTAATTAACGTAAGAGATAGATTGATGTACAAAAATTTTCCACTTTGGATGCTCTAACGGATGCAATTTACACAACTTCGATCTCTGTCCTTGGTGCAGAGCTACTAATTTGTAAACTTCTTGTTTCTGCATCTTTTTCAAGCTTACCAATTTTTGAAGATTACATTTAAGAAGTTCAGGCCCTAAATAAAGATTACACTCACAAAAGTCACCATAATTTAACTTTTTCTCTCAAATGGAACATAATACATTACAATCGGCCCAGTGGTTATCTCAGAAAAGTGTCTCTGCGTTTTACATGTATTTTAATAGGCGGCAACGGAGTCGGGACCGCGCTAAAGCCTTGTGGTGGTGGTGGTGGTGGTGAATTGTAGCAACAGGCGGGTTTAGCCTGGCGAACAAGGCCGGCAATTGCTCCGCCCGAGCGTCTCGCACAATACCGCTGAAGGGTTTCACCATATGTCCATCAGACCGGTCTCCCTTAAAAAGTCGATGAGGAGACGTGAAGTTTCTTTGCGGGCTATAACTGATCCCTCGGGAAATATAAGGTCTTGCAGGCGTGCATGCGGAAGGTCCTTGTTTTGCAGATTTTTCAGGAGAGTGTCTCTTTCATCTTGGAATTGCTGGCAGGACCACAAAAAGTGCTCAATGTCTCCTGTCTCGTTGCATGCCGTACAGTTCGGAGAATTGATTCGCCCCGTTTTAAATAACCAGGCCGGTGTATAAGCAGATCCTGTCCTTATTCTATATAGAAGTGTGGCTTCCTCTCGGTGCAATCTCTTGGTTACGCAGGGCATATGCGGTGGAATCCAAAGCGACGCAAAGTGATTTCGAACGTCAGATTTTTGCACTTGATTACTCTTTGGAGCCTTGATTTTGGGAGGATGATAGAGTGCTGCGTATGCAAGCGCATCAGCTTTTTCGTTTCCTGAGATGCCAATGTGGGAAGGAAACCACTGAAACTTTACGGTGAAGCCTTTGTTGTTGAGTTCTCTTACGATGGCTAGTGATTTGCGTGGGAACTTGAGGGATGGCAAACCACGGTATATTTGCTGTAATGCGGCCTTTGAGTCCGTAAGGACCACCACATTCTGTGGAGGCAAAGTCTTTAGTTTGCGCAGAGCAGAAGCGATTGCTACGCCTTCCACAACTGTCGACGAGGCTATACAGTCCAGACGGCCAGACCACGTATATCTTAGAGAGGGAATATAGAATGCAGCTGCACAGCGGTCTTCGTCTGCCTTGACAGAGCCATCTGTGTATACTTGTAGGTGATTCGGGTAAATCGTGCTCAGGTGCTCCAGGACCAATGACTTGGCTTCTGCAGATGGAAAACAGCTCTTTGATTGCAATCGTGGTACACCTAAGTTGCATGTGATGTCCTCGAATGTCCAGGGTGGTTCTATCCTTTCCCTCTGTCTCGAGCAGCACAATCCTAATACGCGAAGCGTGTTCAATCCGGCATAAAAATGTGAGCGTGGCCTGTTACCTATACGTCTTAAGAGGGCTCTAGCGGGCGTAGACTCACTCAATCGTAGGAGCTGGATCATCAGAGCCTGGGAAGCCTGAAGTCGTAGAGGGCGTGTCTCAGCTTCGTAGAGCACTTTCTCGTTTGACGCTGGCTGAGGGACTCCAAGGCAAAGTCGGATACCTTTTCTGTGGATGGCTTCTAAGCGCTCGTATTGGCTGTCTGAGGGTGACATCAGAGGTAGCTGATACAGGATTCGACTGGTAACCAACGCTGTATGTAGTCGTAGCATCGACGTCGGGTGGTTGCCCCAGCGTATGCCAGCGACTCGCTTGAGCACGTGTAGCCTGGGTGACGATGACGCCACAGCGTGGTCAACACCGCGGCGCCAGAGTAGCCTGTGGTCTAAGGTAACGCCCAGAAATCGGACGTTGGTGACTTGTCGAATCTGGTATCCGTCCAAATTCAGCGTCAAGCGTGTAGATTTTCTTTTCACTCCAGGAAACAGTACGAATGATGATTTCTCTGCTGATAGTGATAACCCAATCGTTGCCAAGTGGCCCTGAATGGCTTTTACTGCTCCCTGGGCTATTCGTGCAAGGCGGCGATGCTGGGAGCCGGAGACCCATATGCAGATATCATCGGCATATATGGATATCTTCACTGGTGTTCGATGGTTTAGTACTCTTGGGAGGTTACTCATGGCAATGTTAAATAATAAGGGAGATAAAACACTCCCCTGTGGCGCGCCGCGAAATACACGTATTTCATCGCTCAAAGTGTCGCCAAGACGAACACTGATGCGACGTTCATTGAGGAACGTATGTATGAAGTGCAAGAGATGACCCGTGACGCCTGTAACTTGTAACTGGCTGATGATGGCTCTTTGAGACACGTAGTCGTAAGCAAGTGTCGACAGGCCATCCACCCTGTAATGTTCTATGTAGCTTAGCAGGTCCAGCACATACGTATACGTATACGTATTTCACCACTCAAAGTGTCGCCAAGACGAACTCTGATGCGTCGATCATTGAGGAACGTATGTATAAAGTGCAAGAGATGCCCCGTGACGCCTATAACTTGCAACTCGCTGATGATGGCTCCTTGGGACACGTAGTCGTAAGCCTTAGAAACATCCATGAAAACAGCAAGTGTCGACAGGCCATCCGCACTGTAATGTTCTATGTGGCTTAGCAGGTCCAGCACATTGTCTTGAGCGCTTAGACGCTGCCGAAACCCAGTCATGCACGATGGTAGTTTTCGGCCCTGCTCGACATACCAAGTGAGTCTTGTGCACGCCATCTTCTCCATTAGCTTCGCTGCACACGAGGTCAGTGATACCGGTCTGTATGAGTCCAGAGCTGCAGGATTCTTTCCAGGCTTCAGAACCGGTACCACCCATGCTACCTTCCATAAATGTGGAATAGCCCCACTGGCCCAGACTTGGTTAAAAAATGCCAGCAAATCACGCCGTCTCTCAACCGGTAGGTTAGTCAGCATCTGATTACTGATAAGGTCAGGTCCCACCGCACAGCGACGTCGTAGGCTGCTCATAGCTAGTTCCAGCTCTCTGAGTGTGAAAGGAGCATCCATTAGAGACGACGATAGCAGCGGGGGTGGGTTGGTTGTGCCGGCTGACCTTCCGGAAGAGTATATTTCAGCGAAGGCATTAGCAAGACAAGCGAGTGTCTTGCCTAACTTCAATGCTAGGGCTTCAAATGGCTTGTTTGGTCGAAAGGTGCCAGCAAGGTTATTAACGACCCACCATATCCGTGGAACTGGCGTGAAGACAGATAAGCTTGCACAAAATGATGCCCATTGATCTCTTCTTAGTTTCCTTGTATAACGTCGAATTACTGCGTTAATACTGTTATATATAGTCTTCATTGGCGGGTCGCCCTTCGTCCTCATCAGCCTCCGTTCCGCTCTTCTACGGGCAGCGCATAGATTTTTGAGCTTTAGATCCGGAGCGGGGAAGTGGTCGGGTAGCTTCAGCTCAGCGGTAGCCAATCTTTTGCTACGTAACATGTCCGCGAACAGGTCTCCAGATGATTCGCTTAGGCCGTCCCTGTACGTATCCCAATGCGTCACAGGACAGGATCTGCGGCCGTTGGTTCTATATCCAGCAATGTTAACGAAGACAGGAAAATGATCACTGCCCATTCTATCTTTACTAGTCGTTGACGATGCGAGGATGTCCGTTGAGTGTAACGTCAAGTCAATGACACTGTAAGAGGCCGGTGTTCGAAAAAACGTTGGCTGTTTGTCATTTGCCACGCAGAGTCCCTCGGTGTTCAAAGCACTAACAATTTGCTTTCCACGTGCATCAATCGCCTTGTCGCCCCAGAGAGTATGGTGCGCGTTGAAGTCGCCACATATAATCCTAGGAGCTGGGCAGCGGCTGCAGAGGTCTCTTATGAGTTCTCGCATCGAGACCTTCAGGCGAGAGCTCACATACACGGAGGCCACGCTGAGGCTTCGGTTTCCCAGCCGCACTTGTACAGCAGTCACTTCCATAGCACTGCTGCAAAGGTCTTGCACTGGTAGAACGTAGTGCGGTATTTCGCGTCTCACATATAGCATGGCGCTTCCGTTCGGAAATGTCGGAATACTTTGGTTTCCATGTGCGACATAACCAGCAATTGATCTGGAACTTGGAAGACCAGCCTCGGACAGGGCCAATATCGGCACAGGCATGTTACGCAAGAAAAGCGACAGTTCAGGTAAATGACACGCAAGACCCGCACAGTTCCATTGCATAATAAGTGGCACTTGTGGACGAGATGGTGAACATTCTGTCCTGACCGCATCCATATTGATAGGTGCTTTAAAGAGAGGCAGAGCTGAGAATCACTGACTCGAGAGCCAGGACTACTTCGAGCATTTCCTTCATCGAGCTCGCCGGCATCTTCTCTATGTGTGATCGCAAGGCCTTGAAGACAGCACGTAGCACCTGCTGACAGTCCTTCTGTGGTGTGTTTTCATCGCAACGCGATTGGGGTCGCTGCAGTACAGACACATAACTTCGCTGTTCCGGTTGTTCAGCAGTCTTCTCGTCTACGGGGCCTCTGTTCATTGATTTGTCTGTTTTACCCGGTCCGCTGCGCGATGGCACCACTGTGTCCTGGATTCCTGGAGAAGGCTTCAGGCTTGGAAAATCAGTTTCACTCTTTGAGCTCCATCTCATTTCGTCTGACTCTCTTTTACTGTCTGTCTTTTTCTTCGTCGTATTTTTCTCATCGTTTCCTGTTGGCCCCAAGATAAACGTTTTTTTTACGCTTTATTGCCGCTGCCCGCATAGGACACTTGCTATAGCTAGCTGGATGACCACCACTACAGTTTGCACATAGAAAGTTCTCTCTGCACGCGCATGTTTTGAAATCGTGGGGTCCTCCACATCTCTTACACCGCTGCTCACCACGGCAGTACTTGGCCACATGTCCATAACGCTGACACTTGAAGCACCGAGGTGGTGTCTCAACGTAGTCAATGGTCTCGTGTCTTGTGAAGCCCAAGTTCATCTTCTCTGGGCGGTCTGTATTTGGAGCGAACGTAAGAACCACGGAGCTGGTTCGCCTGGACTCCCAATCGGTTTCGGAAATTTGGACGCGTCGCGTGACTCTCCTTGCATGGTAGACTCCTTGTGGTTTTAGGTATAGCAGCAGTTCCTCGTCAGTGTACCACTTCGGTACTCCTCTAATAATGCACGTGTTTTGCAGGTACGAATTGGGCACTCGTGCTGAGATTGCAGTCCCTGAGATTGACTTGCAGCTGAGAAGGGAATTCACATGCTATTCTGTCTGTACATCTAGAAGCAGGGCTCCTTGAGCAGTAAATCGGCTCCTAACTGGCGATGCGCCAAGAATTTTTTCAATTTCTGTAGACAGAACAATCGGATTTACTTTTTTCAGGTCGGTTCCTTCTGTGGCAGGCGTAACAATCACTGGGATTCCGACGGTCCTCTTCTTGCGGTGACGCACAAGCCTGAAGCCTTCATCGTCCAGATCTGTGATGTCAGCTATGTCACAATCGTCAATAAGCGTAGACTCGTCGTCTGTTTCTGCAGCCTTGTATCGCTTACAGTCACGGTTGCTCTCGGGGTCAGTCGGTGGCCTCTGTCCCGGTGTCAGGTCAGGCGTAGTCATGACGGAGGTCTCGCCGCTACCAGATCGGGCTCTTCGGCAGGCTCCTATCGAAGCGGCGGGAGGCGAAGGTCCCCCCGGCCTCCGGTAGGGAAGGTACCTTGGCGAGTCGTCCGACGTCTTCGACAAATCTATTTGACAAAACGTCGAAAAAATTTAAAAACACTAGGGAGCGAGACAGCAGTGCGACTGTGTCGGACCAAACTTCTTCTTCCTCCCTCCGCGCTAAAGCCTTCTCTTAAGCCCGTAGGCGCGAGTTCAAATGCCGGCCGCGGCGGCAGCATTCCAATGGGGGCGAAATACAAAAGCTACCGCGTACTGTGCATTGGTCTCCGTTAAAGAACTCCAGGTGGCCAAAATTGATCCGGAGTCCCCCACTACGGCGTGCCTCATAATCACATCGTTTCTCTTTTGGCACGTTGGGTACTAGAAGTTAATTGATTAAATTGAACTGGCTACAAAGTGTCGCTAGTGCCCACGCGGGTCCATGATGAACAGAATGGCGCTGCATTCTCTTGCGCATGCGCACACAAGCTTTGTGTCTTCCTCCATTTCCGACTCTGATCATCTCAGCGACCGTTCAGGTCGATAGCCAACGTCCGTGTTGTCTTTTTTCGTTTCTTTATTGTGCCCGTGTTGGCATGCTTGTCTTAAGTAAAACGATAAATAAATGAATAAATAAATAAATAGCAATTAATTAGGCGGATGATAAATTGATTAACTATTATTAATGAATAAATAAATAATTAATCACCTAATTGTTTCATTCATCCGTTCATTCATTGATTAAAGAATTTACTTGTCGCACGGAGCGTTTCTGGCCATTTTCAGTGACACGAATTCCTACATCTTGCTCCACCTTCAGTCGTCGTAAACTTCGCGAGGCGCACATGCAAAGGCGCACGTGTTTTGTAACTTTACTAGACTTATGGTATTCCTGCGCTGCATTTTAAACGACAAAACATATTTTTACACGTGCCTTCTCTTTATCGTTCCATCTAAAACGCTCCGCAAGGCCAATATGGACATGCACCAACTATCCCCGTTTGCTGCACTGCTGAACATTGCAGGGGCATGGAAAAAAGGCTGTGATACTTATGTTAGTCTTTGTATCTCTATTTTTTGTATGTGTTATCCTGTCCCGACGTGGCGCTCAAATTTATTTTCTTCTCAACACACTCATCTGCACACTCATCTGCAGATCGGCAGACGGTCGCGCACTTTTGCAGCTACGCGAAGGCATGCTCATGCATCGCAATATTTTTCAAAAAATGGCTGTGGCTTAGGTAAGGTTAAGCCCAGGATGCGAAGCATACTAGCCTTTATTTTAGTTGTTGAACCACTGTTTAGCCTGGTGAACTGCTGTTGCTTGGCTATATTTGGTTCGGCTAGACGAAGAAACAACTCATGCATTACTGCTTCGCCTTCAAGAGTGGAACGCGACAGCGTTCCCGTCGACCCGCCAAGGGGTGTAAGACAATGGGCTACAGGGCAGCGACTACGCGCCCCGCATTGGACGCGGTGAGCGTCGAGCAAAGCAGCGTTCGGCGCGGCAACGAAATGTGCGCCTGAGCAAGAGACGCACGCCTTAGAAACAGCTCGTTTCTAAGGCAACACCGCATTCACTAGAGGCGCTTTTGTACCGCTTTGAAGCATCGTACTCGTGGCTCAGTGGTAGCGTCTCCGTCCCACACTCCGGAGACCCTGGTTCGATTCCCACCCAGCCCGTCTTGCAAGCGTTGAGCCAAAGCCACTTCTCCTCTGTCGTGACGTCACGGTGTCACATGGTTTCAAGGCGACACTGCCGCGCCTGAGGAGCTGGGTTGAGCTCTCGTAATATGCTTCGCATAAAAGGGAACAGAACCACCACCAATCGAAAGTACTTCTTATGCCTGCAAGAATTTCTAACATTGCGTTGAAAAGTAAATCATAACTGCAGAGAGAAATCTAACATCAAGAGTACATGATTAATCCCATATCATCTTCAATTACAACACTTTACAATTAATTATTCCAATTATCCTCCGCCAATGACATAACGCGTATAACATCGTGTCTATGAAACGATGTTTTAAGTCCCGCTTGAACCTAATTTCGTCGATCAAAAGGCAGGCGTTGTTTAGGTGACGTCAGGTTCTGAACAGTACCAACACATTCGCAAACACAGCCCGGCTTTTTCTCTTCTTTCTCAAGCGCTCTGCCTTTCGAAATGGCCGGCACTGACTTCAGATTCCACACATATTTGTTGTCACGCATGCGTCGGTTTTCCATCCCGGCGCTTTCTGGTTCCTCTCTCGGCGCTTTGAACTGTTTCCCGCCTACAAAAGAGAAATAAAAAGGAATTAAAAGAAAAATAAAGCAAAGTACGAAAGTTCTATTCCAGAGAGACGTTTGCAAGTAACTGCACTGCACTGGGCGAAACGCCCAGCTATCGACTTCCTTGCTGCGCCGAGAGAGAGAGAAAAAAAAACAGAGAATACGAAGGAAATACACTTTCACGCCAGCAGAACCCAGACCTGGCTCAGGCGTGTCTTCTCTCGCTATAGACTCCCCTCTCCTCCACAAGCAACGTTCCCGCGCGGCGGTCGTTTCTCTCTGGGCGGGTAGGGACTGGGCTTAACCTCCTCGCCCTCACCCCTTCCCTAGCGCGCTCTCTCTCTCCCTTTTCCTTATCCCAAACGCGCTGACGTCTCTCGCGTCGTGGCGAGGTGCTTGTCGCCGCCGTGCGCCACACCAGCGGAGCCTTCAGGTAGGCACACCGCATGCGCGCGGCCCGCGAAGGGCGAACGGCGTGCGGCTGTACGGCGGTGGTGGCGGCACAGCGGTGACCCTCCGCTCGCACGCCCGGATTCGGGAAAAGAGGAAGAGAGAGCGGCGACGGGGTGCGACAACTTCCCGAATCGATGCGCCAGCGCGTCGTCGCCGCCGTCCCTGCTCCTCCTCCTTGCGTGGGCTGACGTTGTCGCTGTTAATCATGCGTACGGGGAGCCCGCCGTGCCCAAAACGCGCGCGCACCGGACACCGCGGTCTGCGGCGTGCGCGGCTGGCCGCGGATCGCCGGCCCGCCGTCTGACGGCAGGCAACCGACTCCTCGCGGGAAATTTGCCCGACGTCGTCGCGACGCTGCCGCGTCCTTGCCGCGGTCGTCGTCGTCGAACGCTTCCCCCTGTCCCGTCGGCACGGACATGGACTCCGCACAGAGCCACGCGCCGCCGCTGTCACGAGGCCCGTCCGAGATCAGCTACCTGTTCGGAGGAGACTCGTTCGACAGCCGTTACGGTGAGTGAGAGAGCGACGTGAACTGAGGCTAAAGAAGGAGTTGAGTCAAATCTCCGAGGGAGGGATTCACCTGTTGTTTAGGTGTGGTGCAGGAGGTGGCGACGAACTTGGATTGCGCGCAATGATATCTAAGGAGGGATCTATCTCCATATGGGCGTTTAAAGAATGTTATGGGGAGGGGGGGGAGGGTGAATTCGCGACTGCCACTGTGAACGTGTCTTGAAGAGGACAGCTACACCTGTGGTGGCCCTGACGGTCTTGCTAAGAACGTTGCTTTGGAGTGTCACATCATTCTTTTCAATTTATTTTCCGCTAGAGACCCTCATCGACTGTCTGTCTGTGTATTTATTCTTCGGATGGTCTTTATTTAGTAAAGCATTTAGTCAGAGATCTCCTATAGATTAAGAAAAAGAGAAAGCGAAGAAAGCCAAAGAGGTTAACCATACGGATGCCCGTTCGGCCAAAACCAGTTTTGTCAACGTAATATCATTTTTGTTCTCAGCAAGCATATCGTCAGTTTTAGTGGTGAATTTCTGAGGACTATTTTACAATGTACACAAGCATGTTCTCTTGCGGCGCATTATGAGTGTTCGCATAGGAGCTGATTTGATTCAACTATCAGCGTGACGTGCTTTAACAAGATTGACGCTGGTGTTGCGGCGTGTGCCCTTATGTGCTACACTGCAGCGGAAAATTCCACGTTGTTTTTGTTCAATGTACCGTGTTGATAATACACTAATTTGAGACTTGCATAAGGATCAGTAGAAAAAAATTGTTTACTAATGTATGGTGGAAAACAGAGGCTTTGACTCGCTTTTGCTCTTAACACAATAGTTTTTCTTTTAATCTGCCTTTATTCCGTTTTGTCCGGAAGCCTGCGCCACAACGTCTGCCATTGTTTTTGTTTGTCTTCAGAAATATATAAAACAGCTTGGTATGTTTGGTTGGGATAGTGAACGAATGATATGAGTAATTCGGTATGCGCATGCTAGGATCTCTCTTTAATTAAACGGGCGCGCCCACTCGAAGTTTAAGTTGCAATCGGATGCACGCACGGGCACACTTAGTCAATTGAAAAGTTTAATACAGCATGGGTAATGTACTCTCAGAATTGTTTTAAGTTCACCATTCTCACACTTTTCCTGCCTCATGTTTTGTTTGTAACTACAAGCCGTGTGAATTTTGTCTCCATAACAATTTCTTCATATCGAGGGCATAGAAAGTGCTGTACTTGGATGTCACACTGCTCCGCAATACCGTAATATTACCTGCGAGAACACAATATTAAGAAAGAGAAAAGGTAAGGCTTAAAGCACTTCGAAAACTCTTAGCACCATACTAGCGTGTTAAATAATCTATGATGTGGGCGCCAATAAGAATTACGAAGACATTCCAGCTACGTATGTAGAGTCTGGTATAGAAAATAACAATTAAAGAAGGACGTTTGATGCTTTAACAAAATCAGTAAGCGTTGTAAAGTACATCTTTAAGGTGTGTTAGCAGGCAAATCTGCGCTCCTACTTTACAGCAGTCACCGGAACAAGAGGCCATGCTCTACCAAACCTTAACCAGCGGTCGTTTACGTACATTCACACATTTTCTTTCTCGCCTTCTAAGGCGCCCGTGCCGAGACAGCAGTTACTGCCTGGTTCCGCGGTACGAAGAAAACGCAACGCTGTGCCTCAACCACGCACGAACGCTCTCTCTCGCTATACTCGATTCAGCCTAAGTTGTTTTTGACACGAGTCATTTGACAAGCTTGCTGCACGACAGCCGCAGATTAGCCGTCCCGTCACCGCCACCGCGTTCGTGGTCCGGGCAGGATAATCTAAATTAAATGGAGTCAGGTTCGTAGCGAAATTGCAGCACGGTCTGCAAAGCCTCTCTGCCAACAGCGCTAAATGAACAGCGACCAGGCCTCTGCATTGTTGGGCAACGAGGGCGCGCCTCCCTTGTGCTGGACGGTATGCAAAGCACGGCGCCGGCTGCCACTAATGGGTCGTTATCTTCGTGGGCCTTCCGCACGGCATACCTCCCAGGCAGGGGAGTCCTGCATCGGTATATGCGGATCGAAGTTGGGCGGAAACATATGTCGTGGCTTCGCGCGGTGCATTTAAAAGTGGCGTTTCCGATATCTTACCCTAAAACAACCCGGCTTCCAACATGGCTTTGGTACCGGTACAGTATTTCTCTTGACACAATCTAGAATAATGTAGAACGATCTATCGTAGAAGATATTTGACTAATTTTTCTATTGTGATTTGTTGGTAATTCACCATAGCATAAAGCGCAGCACGTTGCAGACATGATCAAAAGAAAAAAGGAAAATAAATTGGACAGACTGGTCTCTAATTCGCAAGCTGTGAATTAAAATCAAAAATATATTCTGGGGTTATGAGTGCCAAAACCACGATCTGATCATGAGGCACGCCGAAGTGGGGCACTCCAGAGATTTTGACGTCCACCCAATTCATAGCACAGGGACGTTTTACAGCGAAGGCTGTATATGACTAAACTTCCGTAGCTTTTTCGGCGTCTGGCAACAGAAACAGATTTAGTGATTTCTAAAAAACTCATACACAATGGGCTTTATTGTTTGCTTTATGTGTGATCACGTACGGGTGCAGTGCGGCGGCGCAGATGTCAAAATGCGGGACAGATTGGAACGCTCGCCGTGAAAAAAAGCGTGACGTCAAGGCAGGCACGTACCCAGGATTTTTTTTCGGGGGGGGGCCCACCACCTCAATCATCATCATCATCATCATCATCATCATCATCATCATCATCATCCTGATTTATGTCCACTGCAGGACGAAGGCCTCTCCCCGCGATCTCCAATTACCCCTGTCCTGCGCCAACCGATTCCAACTAGCGCCCGTGAATTTCCTAATTTCATCGCTCCAGCTAGTGTTTTGTCGTCCTCGATTGCGTTTTCATTCTCTTGGTACCCATTCTGTAACCCTAATGGTCCAACGGTTATCTAACGGGCGCATTGCATGAGCTGCCCAGCACCATTTTTTCCTCTTCACGTCAATTAGAATATCGTCTATACCCGTTCGTTCTCTGATCCAAACCGCTTTCTTTCTCTCTCTTAACGTTATGCCTAGCAATCTTCGTTCAATCGCTCTTTGCGCGGTCCTTAACTCATTCTCAAGACTCTGCCCCATATGTCAGCACTGGCAAAATGCCCTGATTGCACACCTTACTTTTCAATGATAATGGTAAGCTTCCAGTCAGGAGCTGGCAATGCCTGCCGTATGCAATCCAACTTATTTTTATTCTTCTGTGAATTTTCTTCTCATGATCAGCGTTCCCTGTGATTAATTGACCTAGGTAAACGTACTCCTTCGCAGTCTAGTAGCCGACAGGCGATCCTGATCTCTTGTTCCTTCGCCCGGCTATTTATCATTATCTTCATCTTCTGCATATTAATATTCAACCCCACTCTTACACTCTCTCCGTTAAGGTCTCCAATCATTTGTTGTAACTCGTTTGCATTGTTCTTGAATAGAACAATGTCATCAACAATCCGAAGGTTGCTAAGAGTTTTGCCGTCGATCTTTACTCCTAAGCCTTTCCAGTTTATTGGCTTGAATTCTTCAAAGCATGCAGTGAATAGCTTTGGAGAAACTGTGTCGCCCTGTATGACCCCTTTCTCTATAGGTATCTCCCTGCTTTTCTTGTATAGAATTAAGGTAGCTGTATAACCTCTGTAGATATTCTTACGCGAAGGACGAGTCAGTAAGACGAGAAACTATTTACATATTATATTTACAACAACGGTTGCAGCGAAGACCGGTCAGATTCACAGCGCGAGCCCAGTTCGTTCTTCCTCCTCTTTTCTGGAGTGATGGCACCCACGCGCCTCGTTCAAACAAACAAATACCACACGCATGTAGCACTATTTTCCAAGCTTTTTACGTAAGCGTTCTCTACTTCTTTATTACGTAGTGCCTCTATGACTGTTGGTATCTCTACTGAATCAAATGCATTTTCGTAATGTATATAAGCAACATAGCGAGGCTTATTGTACTCTGCAAATTTCGCGATAATCTGATTGATGACATGGATGTGATCCATTGTAAAGTATCTCTTCCGGAAGCCAGCCTGTTCCCTTGGTTGACAAAATCGAGTGTTGCCCTTATTCTATTGGAGATTATTTTGGTAAATATTTTATATAATACTGGGAGCAAGCTAAGGGTCCTATAATTTTTCAATTCTTCAACGTTTCCTTTTTTGTGGATTAGTGTAATGTCTGCATTCTTCCAGTTTTCTGGGACCCTTGCAGTCGATAGACACTTCGTATAAAGAGCCGCCAGTTTTGCAAGCATTATGTCGCCTCCATCTTTGATTAAATCGATAGTTGTTCCACCTTCTCCTCCCGCTTTTCATCGTTTCATGTCTTGCAGGGCCCTTCTGACCTCATCGCTAGTTATAGGATAGTTTTTGTATCCTTTTCATTACTGTTTCATTACCTTTTCATTACCGTTTAATGTATCCTTTTCATTACGTGACTCCTCTGGGTACTATATACTAGTCAGCTTAGAATTTTTTCGCTGCTTTTACTATATCTTCGAGATTGCTGATGATATTATCCTTCTTATCTTTTAGCATACATCATGGTTTGTCCTATGCCAGGTTTCTTTTTTACTGATTTAAGGCTGCGTTCATTTTTGACGGCTTCTTCAGTCTTTCTCATGTTATAGTTTCGAATATCAGTTATTTTAGCCTTGTTGATCAGTTTTGACAGTTCCGTGAATTACGTAACGCTGTGCGGCCGCCAGTCCCATACAACCGCGTAGAGCGCAGGACTCTGCGATTCTAGACGTACTGCGCTCACCGCGAAAGGTTAGAAAAACACCCACATAAGCACAGCAGAGAAGTGGCTACGTGAGGCGGTTCGACCGATAACTGTAGAAGCGTCATTCAAAACAAGTAATTGTTCTCCACTTCCGGCGGCGTTTTCTCTACTTCCTTTCTAAATAAAAAGATGTTGATCCATAAATACTCTCATAAACAACGGTTAACTGTTTTATTATTCTCTTTTGCGGGCAGTTTGGTTGTTGCCTTGCCGTGCCTCAGTAGATCGCTTCATTTCCCAACTCCTTGTGATTTTTGTTTCCAGTTGCCAATTTTGGACGAAAAGTGTTATACAATTAGGGAAAAACAGACGAGGTGACGGGCGACAGTCATCTTGCTTATGGTTTTAAGGGTTGTTGCAAGGTATCATGATGGACATACTTTAACATTATTTTATTTCCCACCTTATCGAACCCATATCACGTGTATATGGTTCCGGGCATCTGCCAGCGTCGCGGCGAGCCATAACTCAAGGAAATAATGAAGCAAAGGGAAAAGCTAAACGCAATTGCCGTATTCTCCGCGGCCGCAACTCGTTCCATGAGAGTACAGACCAGCTGAGTAACAGCCGCATCCCTCTCCTGGTCCCAGGATCAGCCTAAACAAAGAAGGTTGAACTAAAAAAAGCAACAGCTATGCGCGTGACGGTTGAATAGATGGTGACAACTGAACGCATCTTGAGTTAATGGCGTGGGTGCGGAGTCTATGAAAAAACTGTCCTTCACATTACAAGAGCAGCCGACAACTACCGCCATCTAAAAGGAGTGAAAAAGGCAGCATAATGCTGACCGATGAACAGCTGCCAAGTCTCAACATTGATCTGGCGGCGCTTCAGGAATGTGTGAGGAGTGGTGGCGTGGGTGTGGAGGGGGAGGGGGGGTATGCCACTTGATTTCGGGGGGGGCCCGGGCCCCCCCGGGCCCCCCCCCTGGGTACGTGCCTGCGTCAAGGTGATCGCAGAATATAAGCAGGAGAGGTATCGGCACTAAAAACAGCTGCGTTATCGATGGGGCGGACACGTATAGTTGGTACACCCGAAGAACAAGATGCGTACGAGGAGTGCCGGAGATAACAGAAACGAGAATGTAAACGGAGCCGGCGCGAAACGACCACCGATGAAGAAAGTTCCCGCGATGTTGAACGAACAAATGACAACGATTCCACTAAATGTGAAGATGGAATGGCGGCGAAAGCCCTTTGCTTTTCGTTTGAGAGCTTTGACTGTCGTCAGCTTTCGCTGCCATTCCATCTTCATAGAGTGGAATAGGTGTCATTTTTTTTTTTGCATTTCGTCCCTATTGAAGTGTGCCGCAGTGGCGGGGATTCGATCCCGCGACCTCGTGCTTAGCAGTGCAACGCCGTAGCCGCTAAGCAACCAGGGCGGGTAAGCTGCGAGTTAGAATTCAGTGTGTCCAGCTCACTATTCATTTGCTCTTGTGTGGATTTCACTGCGCTTCCTGGCTCTAAAAATATGTCAAATCTTTCAAAATTTGTTGGCAATTGGTTTTTCGGGAGCTTAAATTTTCACAGACTTATTGTGTGTTGAAACGTCCTGCGACGTTCCCGGAGCTCCACTTTTCTGGAACAAGTGTTCATCTGCAAAAGTTACGTACGGTATATTCGAACGGGAAGATGGAGACGAGGGTAAGCGACACTTTGGGACATTGCAGATATCTTTAGCGGGAAGTGAGCGGGGAGGGGGGGGGGGGGGAGAAGGTCGGAGTTTGCGAATAGGAGCGTTCAACTCTTTCATGTCCTTGAAGCTGTGAAATATCCCAGCCGACGTCGGCATGAACTGCTTTAAAAGCGCTAGTGGGCTTTTTAAAGGAAAAAGGGCTCATTGAAGAAATATATATTGTGCGAACTAATGTTTTCCTTTTTTTATTTTTTATCTTCTCTTGTTTTCTTATCATTTCTGCCCCTTACCCCACCCCCCTGGGCAGAGTAGCCAACCGGACACTTAATCTGGTTAACCTCTATGCTGTTCACCTCTTGTTCTCCTTCCTTACAAGCGCAAATCATTTGTGCGAAAGCCTTAGCGAACACTGCAAGTGGGCTACATTAGACTATAATTCTGCCCTTTATGTAAAAGGCGATAGGTTAAAGCGACATTTAACCAAATGCTATTTAAAATACATCACGCTTACTGAGGTGAATGTCGCCATTTGGATCAACCTTGCGAACGAATCAATCGGTAGTGCGGTTCCCTATCCAGAGGATAAAAAAAAGAAGAAAACGAACACTTGTGTACGAGCTCTTGCGCACATGTCTTTTGAACACATTTAGAACTGCTGAGCACAGCGCCTTCTGGCACATCTAACTAACGGCTCAATTATATCAGAATCATCTACCATTATTCACAAGACATCTGTAACTCCTACTGAGTTAGCTTAGCGATGATAACGATGATGATGTACTTTTTTGTGGGGTAACACGCATTGACCCCGAAACACATAGTCGTCAATGTTCTTATCTGTCAGTCAGGGGCCTATGTGGAGAAATTACATCAGCTTCAGCTTTCTGGGGCAGCTTGTCTCTACCTAAAGTAAATTCAGGACTTCGGAACTTCAGTGAACGTAGCATTTTACTAAAATCAGTCGAGGTAATAATAATAATATATGGGGTTTTACGTGCCAAAACCACTTTCTGATTATGAGGCACGCCGTAGTGGGGGACTCCGGAAATTTTGACCACCTGGGGTTCTTTAACGTGCACCTAAATCTAAGTACACGGGTGTTTTCGCATTTCGCCCCCATCGAAATGCGGCCGCCGTGGCCGGGATTCGATCCCGCGACCTCGTGCTCAGCAGCCTAACACCATAGCCACTGAGCAACCACGGCGGGTTCAGTCGAGGTAGTTGTCTACGCGCTGAGAATCCTCTTCTCCTTTTTCATTCCCTCCTTCCGAAAGACTAGGCCGGCATTGTGTCCACTCTCGGTGACAGTTGTCAGCTTGCTCCCTCCCTGTTTCCTTTGTGCACTTGTATGTTTCCATATAATAATAATAATAATAATAATAATAATAATAATAATAATAATAATAATAATAATAATAATAATAATAATAATAATAATAATAATAATAATAATAATAATAATAATAATAATAATAATAATAATAATAATAATAATAATAATAATCCATGAAATATTCCTTATACATAAAGAGGTCCCATTGCCTTATGCGCCGCGGTTTGTGGTGCTGTCGGATTTCTCACGGGCTCCATACGAAGTATTTCTGACATGGCATCAGCTAGGTCGCCTGCTGCTTCTGTCAAACCGTAGGCCGCCTTGGTTGCAGAAAGCCCACCGCTTGTGTGCCAAGTGAAAAGGAAATGCATCTGGATGCCTATAGCGCTAAAGTAACAGGGACCATTCTCCCGAGCATACTGTTTGGTATTCGTGGAAACGCAGCGCTTCGGAAGCGAGAATAACCCATACCCCTATTTTAATTCTAATTTTAATGCTACTTTATACCAGCTATTCATCACAAGGGTGATTTACCCAACTGTATAACGGTAATCCAATTATGTGTACCTTAAACATGTGCGTACATTTTCCCTTCTGTTTTGTGATGCTTGATCAACAACTAATGTATGCTGTGAAACTTCATGTTTTTTAATAGTTCTGAATGATTATTATTGTGATAACTGTCATATCTCATGTTTGATATCTTATGTTTACGATTAGATGTCAATGCTTTGGAGCCCTTTTGTACGTAGTGGGAGCTAGTCAAGCTGCTTTTGTTAGCCTTCTACTCCCGCCATCTTTCATGTGCAACACATAAAAATGAACATTCAATTCAACATGCAAATATGGGATTCGACATGAGAAATTGCTGTAGCTGCTATCCACACACTTTCTCAGGGTGCGTGTTTTGTGATTCTACGGGAATTCTCAGGCATATAGGCTTCATTCTTAAGCACTTCAATGCCAAAGAAAGCCAAATGCTTGGTTGTAAACTACCACATGCTTTCATTCAGGTGCCAGATTTCAATAACTACCAGTGGTAATAGAGCGGTGTTGCCTAATCTGTTATACTTTAAGTTGTACTGACTTTAGGTAATAATATGTACTTCAATCTCTAGACAATAACGATGGTCTCGGCTGTAAGTCTTACGAAGAATGTGCGTGAGTACCTGAAAAAGGAGTGCGGGGAAATAATTCTCATAGTCGGTTTGGTCACTGCAGTTATGCAGCGACACAACCTAGAGGGTTGTCATGTTTTAAAAGCTTTCTGTAGCTGAATATGTACGATACCAATGCATAGAACTTTCTCGCTGTTGACATAACGCAATCGCATATTCCAGTTTTTCGTGGAGCCTTAGACGGCACAGTGCTCCAGCCATCAAAGCTGTTTCATCAGCCGGAATATGCCGAAATTCGACACAGGTTGTGTGTTCACTTTTGGTTCACGCCTCTAGGGCGAACATATTATTATTATTTGTTTTGCACACATATACACATATACACAGGTAACAGGAAAGGGAAAGCGGGGAGCAGGCTGGCAACTGCTACCGGAAGGGGCACAACGCCTGCCTACTCTTCTGAAGGGAGGCGACAGCAACACAGAAATGGAAGATAGGAAGGAGGGGAGGAAAAAGGAAAAAGGAAAGGAGAGCAACAGGACAAATATAAAGACCAAAGTAGAACACTGCAACATGACAAATCTAAAGACTAAAGTACAACTCTGCAGCCGGAATTAAAGTGACACCGCGTCGAACAGCCTCCACAATTATCCACCACGTCCATGGCTAGTTCGCTATGCGGCTGATTGTGTTCTCCACGATGAGACGCCAAGTAAAGCTGCACGTAATCACCGTTTCACGTAATCACCTGCACGTAATCACCGGTTCACAATATACACTACAAGGGCGAACATAAAAGCTGGTCACAATGAGTAACGGGAAGATTTGGGCTGGTTAGTGCTTCTCCATTTGTTCTTTTTCTGTTTTCTTTTCTTTTTTGTGCTGGCAAAGTATAAATGCTTGCACTAAAGCTGAAAACTAGGTAAACATGCACGACGAGATGTCTTTCGCAAGGAAACCTGTAATCAAGCTAAAAAAGGTTTGGATGAAAGTGCACTGATGAGCCGAAAATAAAGCTCCACGGAGTTCACTCGCATGCCAATACTAAGCCGCACGGATAAACGAAGACATTGAGTCATAAGATCGAAGTATCTTCCCAATATATATAAGAGGTCTTCGCAGTCTATTTCTCGATACTTTCAAATAAATCGCAGATGGGTGCATAAAAAGAAGAAACAATTATGCCAATCCAGCGCACATCTTTGAATCAAAGTGAAGTCAAGCTTTCGTGAAGCCGTGACTCAAATTCTACGGGTTCGGCGCGCGTGCCTGTGATCTCAAGCACCCGTGCTATGAAATGTGACACATACAGCGATGTTCTCAAAGAGCGAGTTCGCGCTGTCACCGCAGAAATGTAAGTGCGATTGTGGCGCAAGAGTCAGGACATTGTTCTGTTATGCTGTGTGATTGAGGTTGGATCCCACTGACCAGCGTAAGTCAGTTTCTTTTTTTCAAGTGTGAGATTTTCAGCAAGACAGCAGCAGCACCCAGCAGAATCCAGCCACTCCGGTAAGAAAAGTCTGGGAAGAATCACAAAAAAAAACAAAGAAGCTTTGCTCTAGAAGCCCAAATAAACGACAACAGAAGAGAAACAAGCACAAAGTTAAGGTACAGAAGCTTCCGCCCAGGAGTGCCGCATTTTTCATTTTTAAGTATAGACATGGTCAAAATTGGCGCACCCTCGCCCACACCCTCCATCCTCTCCCGTATTAAAACAAGAAAAAGTTATACATATCGCTAAGGAACATAGACAACCAAAGTACGATATGCCTTCCATAACAACCAACTCTACCTTTTTTTTTTGTTTTCGGTATTTCTAAAAACGAAACATGTGCATATGAAACTTGTGCACTGAAACGTAGAATACAGAAAGAGACGTTTGTTCGAGAATGCAGAGGCGTAGTTGGAAGATAAAGTAGAGCAACACGGGAGCACCAAGTACACCACAAAGCTCGTCCGAATAGTTGAAAGGAGGCCTCGCCGGGAAGATCGTTTCACATACCGGCTGGCTCTCTTTGGCTCGCTTTAGCACGGAGTTATTGCGACTGAACCGCAATATCTGCCCAGAATATAAAGCACTCCGCAGAGGCTATCAACACTTCTGGTTTTGAAAGAAATCCATCACTTTGGTCGTCCAGAGAGAAGCTGAAACTGCTTCTCTGACGTCAGACGCAGACGAAATCGATTCCTTTTGTGGCGCCCGCGGTGGAAGCTGCCCGGATTCCGGGTATGCAATTAGGTCCTTTTTTGTTTCTTTGCCTTTCGAGGAGCTGCTGTGCTGGGCTCAGATTGCTCATTTCTTTTGTCTGGTACGCAAAAGCAGCAATTCGTTTTGCGAGACGTGTGGTCGGGTTGCTCCCGCTGACGTTATACGGTGGACTCGCGTAATGCTTACTGAAACATTGAATGAAGGCAGCATTGTTGATGCGCCTTTCCTCTTGCAAACAGCAACATGCTGCGGAGCTCTGAAAACTGGAGATTGAAACTTCATTAGTATAACATCTGCGCCATCTCCCACAAAAAGAATGGCTCAATATCGAACTGATGGTGGTGATGATGATGACCCTTTAAGTCATGGAACGTACTTACAATGTACTACGGGCCAGAAGTCGGGTAGTTATACGCACATAACCGCCGTAGCTAGCATTCTACAAACAGGATTTACTTTCGTTCTTGCTTTTTTTGTTATATCTATAGTTACGTCTTTTTATTGCGTTTTTTGATTCCCACTCCCTTCTTTCATGCTACTGCCCTGAGGGTATTCGAAATAAATAAATAAATAATAAAATAAATAAATAAATAAATAAGTATCGTAACTACAGGAGTGATCCAAACAGCTATAGAGAAGATAAAATTGAGGGTCAAAGTATATTGTTTAATTAGTCATTCAGACCACACTAATGGATGATTACGTAGAAAAGAAGTAAAACGAAGGTTCAGTGAACAATTTTAGTGGAGACAAACGTGGGTGATGAATTATAACAAGGATGGTAAGGAAACAATACTTCTATGTTCGCATTGGCAGGTTGCCAGACTATCACTACGTTGCGTACTGGTCGGTCTTCGGTGCCACGAGCAGCTATTGGGCATTGTGCGCCCACACGATGAACGCTTCCATCGGCAGCAATTACTCAGTTCGTCCGGCTGCGAAGATGATCCTCGCGATGGGTGCGAGGCGAGCGGACGGCACCAGAGGCAAAATGCGACTTTCGGCTCCTTACTCTCCGCACTGAAGCAGCGAGCGTTGCAAACAAGCTAGCAAAGCTATGGCGGCGAAGCAAAGTGCGTGCGCACGCGCAGATAGTACTAATTTGGACACTCCAATTCGTATATGTTTCCTTTTAGAGCCAGTTAGAGAGGGCGGAGCAGTCCCGTCGGGCAATAAGAGTCGACAGGAGGGGGAACGAGATAAGTAGAAGGCAGGGAGGTTAACCAGAATAACGTCCGGTTGGCTACCCTACACCGGGGGAATGGGGAAGGGGGAACGAAGATAACAGGGAGAGAGAGAAGAGGGAAGGAAAGAAGGAAATTGCGGTGAGTTCGCTGACGTGTGTGGTCATACAGAAATTGCATTGATAGTCACAGGTGGTCGCACAAGCCCGTCGTCCTTAAGAAGCACAAAAGCGCCTTCACCGCTTTATGGGCCAACGGGCGATGGGGGGGGGGGGGGCGGTGTTCCAGCAGCACCTGCACAGAGAGCGGCCGATTGTCCAGTTTTTGGAAAGCTTTGGCAAGTTCTTGTCTCTCTGGGGTGTATCGTGGACAGTGGCACAGCAAGTGGTCGATGTTTTCTTCGGTGCCACAGAGCTCGCATGCTGCACTGTCAGTCATTCCAATTAATGTAGAGTATGCCTTTGTGAAGGCAACTCCTAACGAAAGGCGAAAGAGAAGCCTATATTCACTTCGAGGAAGGCCGAGTGGAGGTCGGAGCTGCAGGGAGGGGTTTAGTCGATGCAGTCGTGTAAGTCGTAAGTTTAGCGAGTTCCACTCGGTCAGTGTGAGACTGCGTGCCAGGTGTCGAAGCTGCCTTGCGGCGTCTATCCTCGAAAGCGGAATTGGAATGCTGTGCTCTTCTTGATGTGCTGTGCGAGCAGCGTTATCGGCGGAATCATTGCTACTGATTCCACAACGGCCAGGTACCCACTGAAAGACGACCTCATGACCTTTTTGTTGGACGTGATGGTAAAGTTTCGCGACTTCGTATGTCAATTGGTCATGGCATCCGTGTCAAACAACTGACTGCGTGCACTGTAATGCCGGTTTTGAATCACAGAACACAGCCCACTTTGTAGGTCTTTCAGAATCAATGAATTCCAGTGCTCGACGCAGGGCTGTTAGTTCTGCTGCCGTTGTGGTCGTGACATGCGATGTCTTGAACCGCAGTGTTATTCCTCGCGTTGGTATAACCACGGCACCAGCAGAACTGCACGACGTAGTCGATCCATCGGTATATATGTGCACGTGGTTGCTGTACTTCTCATGCAAAAGAAGTAAGCTCAGCTGTATTAGAGCAGAGGCCGGTATGTCTGTCTTCTTCTGTAGTCCTGGGATCGTTATATGTACTTGTGGACGGCTCAAACACCACAGAGGAAACGCTGGCTTGGCTGCAGGTGCGTACCTGAAGTAAACGACGCACGACGTGCACTGGCAATGCCGCTAAATGTCGAGCAGGGCCTTGCAGCAGTGAGGCTCGCCAAGTGGTGGGAAGGGGTCCTGGCATAATGCCTGAGATGCATACGCATTGTCTCAACGGTAATGTGCGTCGCGATTGGGTAATCCTGCGCAAGGGCAATGGTTTCAGCCGTTGATGCACTGCGTGGTAAGCCAAGACATATCTTAAGGGCTCGGGCTTGAATACTCTGAATCGTACGCAAGTTAGTCTTGCAGGTGTTGGATATTGCAGGCAGGCTGTATCGCAGGAAACCAACGAACAACACCATGTACAGCTGTAACATAGCCTTTATAGATACTCCCCAACTTTTCCTGCAAGGAACCTGAACAGGTGACAGATAGCAGTCAGCCGCTTTTTCACGTAATTCACGTGTGGAGTCCTATATAGGTCTCTGTCAATTAGACTCCCAAGAACCTGTGACTTCTGCTGTATGGTATAAGTTGCCCGTTAATAGATACGCCAAGACGTATATACGTATATACGCCAAGACGTTTAGACGCCAAGAGTCAACAAGACGTTGAATATGACAATATGGAGAAGAGAGAAAGAGAGAGAAAGAGAGAGAAAGGATAGAGAAAGAGATGGCGGGGGCAAGGAAAGGCAGGGAGTTTAAGCAGTACTTTGTTTAGTTTGCTACCCTTCACCTGGGGAGGAGAAGGATGAGTGAAAGGGAGAGAGAAAGCAGGAGTTCAGATCAATCTCGCACACAGTGATGTACAGATAACAGTGGGAAAGAAAAGAAGGACAGACAAGTGAAAGACTGATAGGCTAACCAAGACTTACGCCTGAGTCACCGACGTAACGGTTTGACAAAAATAACATGTAATTGGGCCATAAGCCTAAGCGGCAAATCTATGGTCCATTACAACGTGAAATAATGTCAACCTAGGGGGACAAAGTAATTATAAAAAGTTAATGACGAAATAGTAAGAAACTATGGGGAAGAACAATAATAGCCACGGTTGTAACAATCACAATTAGCAGTAAAAAGTTATCGCAATTCATATTTATAAGTATGCTTCTTTTCACACGATACAACAGTGGATAAAATTTACAGTGCCCAGGGGTCTTATTCTAGACACTGTTAAATTGCGTTGTGTTTACTGCGAAACTTACAAAGCATTCCCCGTTAAATCTCCAGCGTTCGGCCACCAAAATGCGGATTGAAAATATAGCTCGGTATATTCTGCCTTGTGGACGCAGATTCCACACGGCCGCGTCCCGAAGCCTGATTCAAATAATTCTGAGAACTCTGAGAAATACGGTTTGTGGCGCCATTTTTAAAGATTCCTTATTATATCTATACCGAACAAAAAAGATATCGTACACCCGTGTGTTCCGATATTTCAATTGGGGGCACGCACTATACGATATCTGGGAACATACGGGTTTTAATTGGGGACCCACATATGCTCATATGAGATTATATGAGGTCACATCATACGTGGCTTACGAATTTCATCTTGCCCTGCTTCATTCGCTAACCAGTATCAGCGCACTCTTTATCGCCAGAATCAGCCCCTCGACAGCACTGGCGATAAGGAATGAATAGAATCCGACGGAAATAGTTATAGTTAAATAGACGAAAACAATACCTTTGAGGAAGACCAAGGATGTGGCTCTAGTCAGTTACTCTATAACAGTAATATTGGTAGGAATAATGGGAGTAATGACAAGGAGTAAGATAACAAGCACTATGACGGAACTAAGAGTCATTGATATGAGTGCTTACGGTTACAAAAAGTCAAACACCCTCTCACGGAAACTAGAAAGCTAAAAGCACAGAGGAATATTGGACAGCAAAAAGCTTGCGCTTCATGTCCACCCTCTCAGTTCCTCCTTCGTAATAAGGTCATCTCTCTCCAGGTCCCTCGAGTCCTTTGAGAGACATACAAATCCGGGTGGGCTTATATAAGCAAAGTCAAAATAATCTAAATAACATGCCCTTACCAGCTGCACAAAAGTATCGCAGGCTCCCTTGAGGAACAGTCTAGGATCTAATACAGACGACACCGTAGGCGGACCTTAATATCAGAACAATTCGCGGCGGCTCTAGCAGGCAGACCCTCTGCGCCATGGTCCGCCACTACTGCAGTTTGAAAGGTGGTACGTTAGAAATGGCACCGTAATGGACCCATGCCTGTGCGCGACTGCGTTTCACGCTTGCGACGAACGATGCAGCCATGCGTTTCATCACATTGCTTTCTTTTTTTTTTCCTTGGCGCGCGGCGGAAATCGAAGAACCGTGTTCGACCCATAAGCGAACTATTCGACTGACTTTGGTATTATTTCTCTGCATGCAGAGCGAATTACTGGCGAATGCCTCCCGGCTTGTATCCCATAAGCAAAATGGCTCCCTGCGCGCCCGGAAGTTAGAATGAGACGTGCAATCATTTACTCCGCGTTCAATACAGTGAATGATGCGAAGGAAAAAAATAACAGAATCAAAAATAAGTTTCAAAAGCTGGCGCGTTATAAGCAGCAAACGACTTTTCATTTTTTTTATTTTTCGTGATATGACATTTGCCTTTGCGCGATTTTGGTCGTTTCCAAGTTCGCGGTTAGCCTTTTTGAGCATTCTGCCAAGCGTCTAAATAAAGCCAGCAAAGTGCTCGGCATGCTAGTTACGCCGTTCCAAGAAGCAAATTCCAAAGATGAGTTGCCCCACTGTGGATATCTCATTGTGGCAGTGATCGTTAAACTGAGATTTCTCGCCAGGCAAGTTTGTTTGTGGTAATAGGAATAACTTGCGTAGCGCTTAACGTGACACGGTAAGAAAGAAACGCCGTTACGTCGAACACAAATAGACGCCTTCCCGAACGCCGCCAATATGTTCCTTGTGGAGAGCACAGGCAACATAGCGATTTGCTGAGCTCCATTTTATGGAATGCGAAGTGTCCTTCATTTATTGATATTTTTTTTGACGGCCACTAGCTTCAGACGCTCAATCAGGTAATTTCAGCGCAAGCACAACGGCAACAGGACTGGTCCCGTATAAAGCAGACATACGTAGAATGAGCAGTGATATTGGGCTTATAGTACCGGGCCCATATTCGAGAATAAAGTTCTTACGCTAAATCTGTTCTTAAGAGAAGTGGCCAGCAAATAAAGATGTTGGACAAATTAAAAGGCTGCCATGCAACGGCAAAAAAACAAAAAATGAGAGAAAGAAACGGACGCATATCGTGACGGCCGTCCAGAGGGCCCAAGAACTGGCGGAGCGTCACCACGTTCCCGTCCCGACTTGGGTGTCGCCTACGGTTTCTGCCGGAGGAGTTCCCCGCGTGGGATCTCCACCGGATTGAACCTCCTCAGGACTTCAATAAAGTTCTTGACTGACTGACTGAGAGAAAGAAAGAAACCCTTATGACCGAAAAGCTTTGTGAATTGAGCCGATGACCCGAGCCCAAACTTTATTAACAGCGAATTAAGACCGGGAGAGTCTTCTCTCATAAGAGAATAGAACGTCTTCCGTTCAAACGACACAACGCGGGGCAGTTTCACCTCTTTGACAACAGATGGAGCCACCAAGGCACTGACTGAGAAGAAGCGTTTTTGCTGCGAGCGCCGGCACCACCGAAGAAGGCGCGTGCTTCTGATTCGAGTGTATTAGAATATGGGCACGTGGGCCTACTGGGAGGCATGGGATACGCATTCTGGTGTGACGCGCAACTACAAAAAAGGATAGAAGAAACGATAGTCGTGCTTGTTTTCCGTGATTAACCTTAAAAATATTTCACCGTAGCAAAGAGAGAGAGAGAGGGAAAGAGAGAGGCTCTTAAATTGATTCTGGCGAGGTTTGCCTGGCGGCATTTCTGGAATGCTACTTCAGATGGACGGATGAGATTAAGAAGTTTGCAGGGACAACATGGCCACAATTGGCACATGACCGGGGTAGTTGGAGAAGTATGGGAGAGGCCTTTGCTCTTCAGTGGGCGTATCCAGGCTGATGATGATGATGATGATGATGATGACTTCAGATGGACAGGATAAAAAATAAAGTGATGGGCACAGTTCACAACACGAATACACAACATACACAAAACACAGCGCTTAACACTTGACAAAAGTCTTCTCTGCCCAGGAGCACAGTCACCTCATTCAGAAAATCGCAAAGAACGTGTTCGCGATTACACAGACACATATCGTGAAGGAAGGTGCGACGAACTGGACGTTTCATTTTCTCCCATAATGAGAAGCAGTCAAGTGAGAGCTGGAGCAATGTTACACGCAGTAAGCCTTGCGCTGTTTCGTCTTATTGATTGGAGCAAAGGTTCAGAGGGGTGCATGGAGAAATGTCCTGCCGAGAAGGAAACTACAGGATGATGATGAATTCCGGCTAACCTTTTTAATTTGTAACGGGTAGCAAGCTTTAAATAGTCCTAGCCAGAGTAAATACTGTTAACACGTAAAAAAAATAAGAGAAAGAAGAAGCGGGGCCGGGGGGGGGGGTTGGGGGAAGTGTAGGTGGGGGCCGGGGGAGACGAGGCGACCTGGGGTCAGCTAGTATGCTGACAACCCGACCCAATGCTCTCGCACTGATTTATGTTGAGGCACTGGAGTTCATATGTTCCCTTCGATTCACTCTAGAGGTTACCCTCCCTGGACGGGAAGTGGAGAGACAAAGCTATCTATTCCTCCTATTTTATATCCTGCCTTTCGCATTTTACCCGGGTCTTTTCATACATTTGTGCGCATTCTTTGCAGCGATAGCATGTGTGAACTCACTCCTTGAGTCGTTTTGGTGTCCGCCGGTGACCGTCAATAGATTTCACTTTAATAACAAAACTGCTCAGGAACCTAGAGCTTTCTTACCACTGAGTTCAGGCTTTCCGAGTACGTGACCATATGGGTTTTTTTCATTAGTCAAACTTTAATTGATAATTGTGTTTGTTAGGGAGCTCTGATTTTTCAAACTGCAGTGTCATTCAGTTAAGCAGCTTCGACCAGGCGCCCACCGAGAGAGGGCAATAGGCCTCTCGCGCGTTTCATGTCCTACATTTCTGGGTGTAGTAGAAATAGGGTTATAACGAACTAATTGATATAAAGAAATGATCGTAATTCCCTTTAACGTTTTCGGAACCGCTTATGTTTATCAAAAATCGTTTTAACGATGTAAAAGTTTTCTGAAATTGAGTATAACGAACTTTTTTTCAGTTTATAATAAGCATTCTGTGATCATTTCGTGCCTGTTAGGCTGGAATCTGGCGGTGCGCGACGCTGCTCATAACTTCATGAATCAGCAGTTCAAAACTTTATCGCTTCTGCAATGTTCGGCCAGCAGCATGCATTTGCACCATCATGCAATGAGAACCGCATGCCCAGATACCTGCACCAGGCATAACGCCCTGTCGCGGGCGGGTCAGTCTCGCTGCAGCCGACCTTGTTCATCCATCGCACGTTTGAGAGCGGCACAATAAAAGCGCGCAAGCGCTCCGTCACGAGGTATTTTTTAATACTTCGCGGGCTTTCTTTGGAATGCGGAAAAAAGAATCTCGTGAGATATATCGTGTTGGAAACAATGTATTGAGAGGTTTCTCAAGGTGCTCTACAACTTTGCGTATCACACTTGGGGTCTGCAGCCAATACTTAAAAAGTTGAATTATTAAACATAACTCATCCGTTAGTTCAGGGGAAAATAAAAAAATAGCCTGAGTAACTCGAGGCCAGTGCCAAAAGTATGCATACGGTTCAACTCGCGTCCGGAGTGCCTTTCATTTTTTAAAGCTTTGGCTCAAGTTATGTGTGACAACCTGTATATATACCCCTGCATATACATACATAACGAGGGTGTCGAATCCGGCAATATTGATGCATTCAGGTAGCACGTGTGGGTTTATTGACCAGTTACCTTCACTCGGAAAGATCACGTACTCGTGACGCCTGCGGCGGAAAGGCTGTTCCACAACCGCCGCCAAGGTTTGTGAGTGGTAGCGTTGCTAGTACTCCCAGGGTTAATTTTAGTAGTAACACATAAATACCAAAGAAAGTGGGTGGGGGAACGGTGCTGCGGTAGCTCAATTGTTAAAGCATCGCACGCGTAATGCGAAGACGTGGGATTGTTCCCCACCGGCGGCAAGTTGTTTTTTCATCCACTTTCATTTCCATTAATTTATCAGTTCCTTAATTCCCTTAGTAAGTACAAGTAATTTCCCCTGTTTTGTCCTTGGTTTCTTTGTTTGTTGGCTTCCTATGCTATGATATATATATTGTGAGCATTATTCATACGCTTCATATTCTCACCTGTACATACTCATCATCACCGTTTTGGGACCTGGTGGTGGGGCTCTGTCTCGGGAGAATAAAGAAGAGACTGGCTGCCTAAACCTCGTCTCACAAGTGGTGGAGTGTGCTGTCCGGTCCCTTCGCCCTCTCGCTCCCGGTCTCCCTCCAGCTTCACCTACGCTACATCCCTGGAGCTCCGCTCGGGTCGCCGCCTCTACCAACTGCACTCGACCATGTCGCAAGACCAGCAGACCAGTACCACGACATCCACCTTGCCGACTCCTGCGGGAACCCCTTCTTGGACAGTCACCACCCCTCAGAAGGATCCACCGGTATTTGCTGGGCTTCCAGGTGACGACGTTGAAGACTGGTTGGAGCTATACGAGCGCGTGAGTGACTTTAACCACTGGAACGAATCAGCAAAACTTGCTCACGTCGCCTTCTACCTAACCGGAGTTGCGAAAACATGGTTTTACAATCATGAGCTCGATTTGGTCAACTGGAGCATCTTTAAAAACCAGCTACGCCAGATTTTCGCAAACTCGTCTGTCCGCTCCGATATCGCTAAGAAGAAGCTTGCTGAGCGTGTACAGCACTCAGGCGAGTCCTACACTTCGTACATAGAGGACGTCCTCGCCCTCTGCCGCCGCGTGAACACCTCGATGGCAGAGAGTGACCGTGTACGCCACCTGCTCAAGGGTATTGGGACTGCGGCATTCAATGCTCTTGTAGTGCTGAATCCCACTACCGTCGCCGACATCATCAGTACGTGTCAGCGTCTCGATGACCTTCATATGCTCCGCTTACACCCTGACACATCTGATTTCAAGGCGTCCAACGACAGCGAGCTACGTGCTTTGATCCGCTCCATCATCCGTGAGGAACTGCACGCCCAAGCTTCGTCAAACCCTCCTGAGGTCCGTCTCACGCCTCCTGGTGGCGGCCTACGCCATATCGTGAGGGAAGAGCTAGCTGCCGTGACCTGCCCGCAAATCACGAGCCCGCACCCTATCCATACGCCAACGTACGCTCAGGTTGCCTCTATAGCGCCACTCCCCCAGCAGCCACCACAACAGGCACCTGCACCGCACATGTCCCTGAATCCTATCACTGCAAGACCATCGCCTGTTCCGTCTTATAACGCGTGGAGCCCACCTCGACCGGTTTGTTACTACTGCGGCATCCGTGGCCACATTTCCAGGTTTTGCCGACGCCGTCAGCAAGATGAAAGACGTGGCTATGACGGCTTTGAAAGGGATCAGTTTTCTGGCCCTGTACCACGACGTCGGCGTTCTGACTACGTTTATTATCCACCACGTTCCCCATCTCCACAGGATTTCAACACTACCAGTTCATCGCGTTTCCCGCGTCGTCGCTCTCCATCACCGATGCGGCGCTCTTCTTCCCCTCTACGACCGGCTACTTCGTCCTCCGATCACCGCCCGGAAAACTAAATGGTGCAGCTTCAGGAGGGGAAGCTGCATCTTTTGGACAACGTGAAACGCCTCCGGAGCGCCCGTCAAATGTACTTTTGGTGTTTGTTGAAGGTGTCCGAATCGAAGCCTTGGTTGACACAGGTGCATCGCTTTCCGTTATTAGTGCTGACTTGTGTTCTCGATTGCGAAAAGTGAAGACACCGTATAATGGCCCTCCCCTTCGTTGTGCTAATGCAGTTCTTGTTCAGCCCTCCAGTGTTTGCACTGCGCGCGTTTTCATTGATGGCATCCTCCACCACATTCAGTTCGTCGTGCTGTCTTCATGCACTTACGCGATGATTTTGGGATGGGACTTCCTGTCCTCCGCCTCAGCTTTAATCTCTTGCCGTCAGCGAACTATTCATATGACAGACACTGAATCTTCGTGCTCTGTCAATGATCACAGCCTGCGTTTTGTCACGTCTACCGACTGTTTCATTCCCGCGGGCACTGAGCATATTCTGACGCTGACTTCCGACACTATTATTAATGGTGATGTGTTCCTTGCACCGAGTGGTTACAGCATTTCTGGTGGGCTTAGCCTTGCTCCTAGCCTAGTACGGTTTCAGGACGGTAGAGCCTCAGTCGCTGTTCATAACCCTACTTCTTCCCCAGTTGTGCTCTCCCAGGGCTCTACTGTGACATGCTTTACTGACACCGAACCTCTTTCGCTGGTACCGCTTCACACCGAATCACCACCTTTGTCTACCACAACTGATTATCACACTGCTGCCGCTGCTTTAACGGCCGCGATAAATCCCGATTTGACCACTGCGCAGAAAGAAGACCTTCTGGCACTCCTGCACAAACACAGAGCCTTATTTGACGTCCACTCCAAGCTTCTGGGGCGCACTTCCGTCGCAGTACATCGCATCGAAACCGAAGGCAGTTCGGTTGTACGCCGCCGCCCGTATCGCGTGTCTTCCGCAGAACGGAAAATCATTGCGGATAACGTTGATGACATGCTCAAAAGAGACATCATTCGGCCATCCTCCAGTTCTTGGTCGTCTCCTGTCGTGCTGGTTCGCAAGAAAGACGGCTCCGTACGATTCTGCGTCGATTATCGAGCCCTTAATAAGATCACGCGCAAAGACGTATATCCGATGCCAAGAATTGACGATGCCATTGACTCCCTCCAGGGTGCGGAATATTTCTCTAGTCTAGACCTCCGATCCGGATACTGGCAAATCCCCATGCACGAAGCGGACAAGGACAAGACAGCCTTTGCAACGCCAGACGGACTTTACGAGTTCAACGTCATGCCGTTCGGTTTATGTAATGCCCCTGCAACATTTGAACGCATGATCGACACAGTTTTACGTGGCCTTAAGTGGAAGACCTGTCTGTGCTATTTAGATGACATCGTTATTTTTTCTACAACTTTTAGTCAGCACCTTGAGCGCTTGGACGAAGTTTTCACTTGCATTTCCAACGCTGGCCTCCAACTCAACACAAAGAAATGCCATTTTGCCAGAAAGAACATCAAAGTATTGGGCCATCTTATCAGCAAAGATGGCATTCGACCAGATCCCGAAAAGGTTGCTGCCGTGCATCGCTTCCCTCGCCCTGAAAATCAAAAGCAATTAAGAAGTTTCTTAGGACTGGCATCCTACTTCCGCCGCTTCATCAGTCATTTCGCAGCCATGGCGTCGCCGCTACACAAGTTGCTCACGTCGGGCACTGCTTTCCCTTGGACAGATGAATGCGAACTTTCTTTCCAAGCCCTCAAGCAGGCATTAACCAGCGACCCTGTCCTCTGTCACTTCGATGACAACGCACCAACTTGCTTGCACACCGACGCTAGTGGCCATGGGATCGGTGCTGTACTTTTACAGCGGGATACCACCTCACGAGAGAGAGTTGTTGCCTATGCCAGTCGCGCACTAACACCTGCCGAAATGAATTACTCGATCACAGAACAGGAATGTCTCGCAGTAGTTTGGGCGATCCAAAAATTTCGACCATATCTTTACGGACGCCATTTCACGGTCATAACCGACCACCACGCCTTATGCTGGTTGTCGTCAATCAAAAATTTGTCCGGACGACTTGGTCGCTGGGTGGTACGCTTACAAGAGTACGACTTTGACGTTGTCTACAAGTCTGGGAAAAAGCATCAAGATGCCGACGCTCTCTCTCGCTGCCCGCTGTCATTATTAGCTTCGAGTACATCTCTCCATTGCTCGCCACTTGATGATGAGACTAAGTCGTCACTCCCGTTATTACCGTTATTACCTCTCACGGTTACTGACACGTTATCTTCCAATCGCCTCTCTCACCTCGCCTCGTGTCAACGTTCTGACCCCTACTGCGACAGCATCATCCAACGCCTGTGCGGAACTACATCTGCACCAAATGCCAGATTACGTCGACAACTGCGACTATTTAAGCTTGACAACGATGTGCTGTACCGCTACATATACAACTCCGACGGACACAGCTGGGTACCTATTCTTCCACGCTCGATGCGCACACAAGTCCTTGAAGCCTTGCACGACGACCCATCTGCTGGCCATTTGGGATTCCACAAAACATACCACCGCGTTAGGAGCCGTTTCTTTTGGCCAGGCATGTCTACCTTTGTGGCCAAGTACGTCGCTTCTTGCGTTCAGTGTCAACGGCGGAAACGACCGACTTCGCCTCCTGCTGGGCTTTTACAGCCCATCCCATGTCCCGAGACACCGTTTGCCATCGTTGGGATAGACCTAGTCGGCCCTTTGCCCATAACGCCAGCGGGTCATCGATGGGTCGTGACAGCTGTTGACCAGCTCACACGTTACGCAGAGACCGCTCCTCTACGCTCTAGTTCAGCCTCCGACGTCGCCACCTTCTTTCTAGATGCCATTGTGCTGCGCCATGGTGCCCCTCGTGTACTGTTAAGCGACCGCGGCAAGACTTTCATGTCAACAATGCTCGCAGAAGTACTCGGAGCTTGTGGCACAGTTCATAAGACGACATCCGCATATCACCCACAAACAAATGGCTTAACCGAGCGATTTCATCGCACACTAATAGATATGATATCGATGTATATCGGGCCAAACCACGACAATTGGGACAAACTTTTACCTTTCGTGACTTTTGCTCACAACACCGCTATCCAACGAACTACGGGATACTCACCTTTCTACCTAGTTTTCGGCCGTTCACCGACATTCACCATCGACGCCGCTTTCTTCAATGCTCCAACTAACACCTCAGACAGTACACCCGAACAGTTCGTTTCGAGACTTGAGGAATGCCGTCAACGTGCTCGTTTCAACACAGAAGTCAGTCAGCTAGATCGCAAGCAACGTTACGACATCTCTCGTCGCGACGTCTCCTTTCGTCCCGGAGAGGAAGTGCTTCTTTGGACGCCTATTCGTGCACCCGGTTTGTGCGAGAAGTTTGAATCCCGCTTTCTTGGACCCTATATTATTAACGAACAAACATCCCCCGTGAACTATCGCGTTACTCCCGTAGACGTTTCTTCCGACCATCGTTGTCGTGGTTCGGAGATCGTCCACGTTTCGCGCCTAAAACGATTCGTTCGGCGTTCCCCTCCTGGCTAAGTCGCGGCCTGGCTGGCCGCTTGCGCGTGCGGGGAAATTAGTGTGAGCATTATTCATACGCTTCATATTCTCACCTGTACATACTCATCATCACCGTTTTGGGACCTGGTGGTGGGGCTCTGTCTCGGGAGAATAAAGAAGAGACTGGCTGCCTAAACCTCGTCTCACAATATATATATATATATATATATATATATATATATATATATATATATATATATACACGCACGCAGATTTTGGAATCTATGAGAAGCGAAGATTTCGTTCGTGACGAAATGGTTAATGAAATGCTATAAATTTGGACATTTGCTTGCTTCGCATTTATCATTAGGGAAACACTCGCGCGCTCAAAACAAGGACCTTCCGCATGCGTGCCTGCAACACCTTATATTTCCCGAGGGATCAGTTATAGCCCGCAAAGAAACTTCACGTCTCCTCATCGAATTCTTAAGAGAAACTGGTTTGATGGACATATGGTGAAGCCCTTCAGCGGTATTGTGCTAGACGCTCGGGCGGAGCAATTGCCGGCCTTGTTCGCCAGGCTAAACCCGCCTGTTGCTACAATTCACCACCACCACCACAACCACCACTCGCGCGCGCATGTGCTTTCGCACGCCCGTGACATACGCAATGTGACAACTCATATATTAGCATGTATTTCATCATTTCTTTCTATTAATTTCAATTTAACAGGCCACTTCTCGGCCAATCTCTTAGGATATGCGCCATAGTAGGCAAATCACGATCATAATCAACACATGGCTATCATACGAAAGAGGTAGTTGGCGTTGGTACGATTGCGGCCTAGTTACGAAGCTATGAGACGAGATAATCTTTTAAAGCCGGTTAGCGCGGGTGGGATGGACCTAGTACATTTATGTTGGTGGCAGTTGGCCTCTCGCTACTTCTTTTTTTCCTGACAGTTCTCGCCCTATAGGCCAAAATTTCTTCAGGTCGACCTGGTGGTTGTTCTACCTATATAGCACGCTAGTTTCACCGAATTTTTCTTTATGACCATCTCTTTGAGGGTTTATGCGTGAAGTACATTTCTTGGTTAGAGTTTTAACAGTTTGGTTTCCAAATGAATATTTGTACTGTGCATTACGAAAAAAAAAGCCCCTTACGGTGATTTACTATCTATGTTGTTCCCGCCACTACTTTACCGCGCAAAATACTTCGGTCTGCCAGGACAGCATGTACTGGCTAGTGAGCGTCAAATACATCGGCCTAACGTTCTTTTCTGAATTACATTCTGAAACCTTGCCTACCGGGACTTGGCTACGTTCAAGATACATTTTCATGACGTCCATAAATTTTCGCTTTTGTGAGATGTAGCCGACGCAATTGAACATTTCGCTATAAGCTGCACAGATGCCATCTTATCTTGGGATGTGCTTCAACGAACTGTACCAAGAACACTTTGATCTAAATCCTCCTTCCGTGCGCTATCTGGTGTCAACTTGTTGTGACGATGTACCTTTTGATATTATTCAAATCATTTGAATGCATAGCCTGTGGAGAACACGCATGCTGAATCAAAATGCCGAACCTATATTTTCATCAGCAACTCATTTCGACCGAATGATCATCCAGATAAGATATCTGTAGGGACGAATTGAATTTTGTCCAGATTGGTATTTCGTATTGGTAAGGGGCTTATCCTTACCGCCACATTATAGTGTTCCTTGTGAAGACGTACCGTGACTTGAGCAGCACGTTTCGATCATGAATAGGAACTGAATGCTGCCATGTCTGCGGCTTCGTTGCCGTCCAACAGGAAGATAGTTCTTGGCTTATTGATCTGTTAGTTTTCTGCAAGAGTCATGTGGGGCTGAAATAAATACCACGAAAGGAACCAAAGTGTGACCAAATGGTTAGAGCACCGCAGTATTGCCCTGGGAGGCCCGATTCAAATCCCACCGCCGGACATGCTTCTTGTCCCTTCTTTTTTTCTAAGAGTGTCGAAGAATCTACTCGGTGAAAAGACGACTAGGATGGTAGACACAGGATAGCAGGCGAAGAAAGCTTCGCTTTAGTAAGTTAATATAGTTCTAAAATTTAAAACACAAAGAAATTATAGAAATCACTTCTATACGGCATTCAAAAACTATTTAGTGTGGTTTGACCGTAAGACACGTTCTGTGTCAGTTTCTAATACTCCCTGTAAAAAAGACAGAAATCTATATTCGAGCGTGTTAGGTGCAAACTTAAAACACAGATAAGTTTATTTCACGAGTGTTTTTTTCTGGAAGATGATTTCGTACGCGACAAGCAGCTGTTGTAAAAAGTGTAAGTGGGTCGAGTTGTACATGAAGTAAGTGCAAAAGGTTTTCGAGACTCAACGTGAAGCTGGCGGGAAGAATTGACCGAACATTTGGCATACGAAAGGAATGAGATAAGTTATTATCGTGATGGTGTGTAATGAGAGGACTAGCCTCTTCCTGAGCATATTCTATCTTGTTTCTATCGAAAACACTGTAAGAGCTTCTTGCACCATATTTAAGAAACTTTTTCACAAGTGTTTCATTTTTTTCTTTTTTTGTTTTGAGCCTATGGGAAACATCCCTTATCATGTCGGCCTGACTTTGTCTAGACTCGTAGAATTGTATGCGGCACACACGGAAAGAAGTTCCACGTAGAGCATCGCATGCTCACGAGAAAGCACTCAACGACGCTACAACACAATTTCTAATATCAAATTCTACTATCACAATGTAATGAAATGCGAACAGTGAGCGCGTCGTTTTTGGAACATGCTGCGCCGTCTGAGTGCACCCACTGCAAACTGCTGCACATGCGCAGTTAAGTTACGGAAATAATGAGTTTGTGTCCTGCTCGTATCTTCCCGACCGTCACTCACGTTATCATAATTTCGATATGATGCTGACGGAGCGCTACAAGCGTTCTGTTTCATACACTGCTCGAACAACACAGCGGAAAAGCAGAGGCTTACAACGCTTCGTCGCCGTCATGTCGCAATTATAAAGTGAGCGACGGTCGAGAATATAAGAGTAGGACATAAACTCGCGAACTTCATAACTTGACTGCGCTTGTGCAGCAGTTTACAGTGGGCTCGGTTAGGCGGCGCAGCACGTACCCAAAGGCAGACGTTCCCTGTTCGCATTTCATTCTGGCCTGACAGTTACTTGACTATCACACGCCACTCAGCCACTTTAAAGCTACACCTTGAGTTAAAACTTCCTTGAATTAACGAAAATGTTCGCCGATAGTAGTGTCACGGAGGAACTTCTTCATTGTAAATTAATAATAATAATAATAATAATAATAATAATAATAATAATAATAATAATAATAATAATAATAATAATAATAATAATAATAATAATAATAATAAGACAGCACCCAGGGAAATTCCCGGCCACGTCAGTCGCATTTCGTTGGGGGCGAAATGCGACAACAACCGTGTATACTGATTTATGTGCACGCTAAAGAACCCCGGATGGTGCTAAGTTCCGGAGTCGCCCCACTACGGTGGGTTTCATAATCAGATAGTGGTTCTGGCACGTGAAACCCCGTGATAAAAAAAAAGAAAAAAAATACGTCAGCCATTCCGGAAGCGAAGGAGACAAAGTCTGGCACTGGCTTCTACGTCCTCGTAAGCGCAGTGTTCAGTTGTGCCCGCTAATTCACACCCGGAAGCATTTTGTTTCATCAAGCCCGTCGAGAGTGAAAACCGCGGCCGCCACGCGACAGCGCTGTTACGCAGCTTTCCAGTCATCGGCATAACTCAGCCGGCGACCACGCGGCCCCGCGCACACGCCAGGGGCCAACGGTCTCATCATGTGGCGATATCCTCTCCCTTTTTCTCTCTTCTTTTTTTCCCTACCACGCCTTTATTCGCCCCTTTTTTACTCGCGCGGGTTGCCCGGCAACCGCCGTCGCCATGACAACCACCTCCCGCCCAGTTCCCTTCCCTCGTTCTCGGCGGCCTGCCACCATGTCGAGGCTCCGAGCTTCCCGGTCCGAAATCCGCCGAGCCGTTGCCCTTCCTTCGAGAAGAATGCCCCCGCAAGCGAACGGCGCGAGCGGTCGGACGCGAAGGGTTGCACCGTTTTTCGCCCGCGATTTTGCCACTTGCTGCGAGATAACCCCCAGAGGAGGAGCAGGCAGGAATGGCGGCTACCACCGTAAGAGTGCGGATATTTCGAGAGTCGCTGGAGCCGGGATGCCTCGACGGGGCGTGCGGGGCTCGCCCGCCGATTCACCCAGCGGGAAGCCCGCCAGCGAGGCCTAGCTAGATGATGCTGCTTAGCATCGTGAACCGCTTCGGCTTCTACACGCCGACCGGTGAGTGCGACACCCCTGCGCGCTCGCTTCCTCCGTTCGCTGTCTGTCCGGCAGCTTCCCCGAGGAACGTTGGAGCATGACTCTATTTACGGGCCTCTCATCATCGCAGCGGAATCCCGGGCTGCCATGCGAAGTTATGAGCCCTCGCACGCACAACGTAGCTCGTTGTTACATACCGACACCTACGTGTTCTCGCCAAGAAGCTGGATTCGTAAACTTCAGCGTAATGAAGGTTTTCCAGTCATAGGAGTGTCACGTGGAGCTTTGTTATGAAGTGGTTAGAAAAGAGGAGTATTTGCCGATGTTGCTTGTTCGAGCCAAATTCTGCTTGTGTGTCGAAAGCGCGTGTCAGATGCCTATCAAGGTGGCGGAGAAAATGTGCTAAAGGTGCGTTGCCGTTTGAAAGTAGTCTTGAACATACTGCTGAGTGCGCAGCGCTAGGCACAGGGTTGGGGCCCGAAGTCAATGATAAAATTCAGCGTAATGAACCATCGTCAGTTTTTCTCAGAATATTGAATCGTTTTCTTTTTTACATCTGTACCCACTGGCTTGCAAAGCGCACGAGGTAGCCGCTCATGCGGCAGATTGACATAAGTGATTACAAAATAATAATGCCATTTCCATAGCCATAAGAAAGTTCCTTGATTATCACGCGAGGATTACTGATGTTTTCCGTAGCGACAGCGTGAAAAGTGAAGTCGCGTACGAAAAAAAAAAGGAAAGATAAATGCATTTCGCTATCATGTCGACTCTGCCGCATCAGCTTGCTTCCCCTCATGAAGAGCATTGCTTGTTTCGGTAATCGATCGTCGTCCGCTGAGCGCGCTGGCCACCCACTCGGTACGAATGGCTGATAAGAAAGCGATGCGAATCCACGTGGATGATTTATAATGATATTCGCCGACCTAATTCCTACCGCACGCGTACAATTTATAATGTGCGGCACGTTCGGTCTGCCAAGCGATCCCAAAAAGACACGTACAATTTGACTGCTTCGCTGTCAGTGGTTTCACGTGGTACACTAATCGATTGAAAGCCGATGCGCTACTGCGTATCTCATAACGTATACAGCCCGTTCGCTTCGCGCGATGGAAATTAATTTGTTTTCATTCTTAACCTTATCTCACGCTTGCTGTCATAAATATCGATTTTTAACTGATGTACAAGCACTGCTTGTTCATGTTCAAAGCATGTGGTTGCATGATCAGGTGCGTCATCTTATAGTACGGTCCTGTGTGGGTGATCATGCCTTGCTCTCCACTCGACAACTTCTGTAACGTTCTGCTTCTACACTGATGTTTAAATAGTCATTTCTACAGTTAAACCACCGCACTCTTTCGATGTGTTGAGAAATGTGTCGCACACGTGTGCCGTTTAATGTTTCTCATCTTGCGAACCAAACTTGCAAATACACATGTATGGCTCGATCGTAAGATCTCGCCCCGAATTGCCGCCGGTTTAACCAACGTCTGCTCACTGGCACGTTTCAGACGCTACTTGACCGTATGAAACTGTGGCACAAGAACGGAGGTGTTCGCACGTGAAGCAAACTTGTTTTGAGAGTGAACCAATGTCCATTACCAACCATGTTTATGCTGAGAAAGAGTAAATCATAAATGCAGCATAAATCAAACTGCTGAGGTAACTGAGGACTTTGTTTCAAAAGCTTGTTTTATTCCCGGCTTCTACATTTAGCCACGTGGATTTCATGCGCACCAACCAACATGTCTCAAGGCAAACAGTTTTATAAATGCGCAAACAAATGACCACAGAGAGAGAGAGAGAGAGAGAGAGAGAGAGAGAGAGAGAGAGAGAGAGATCACACAAGGACAGGCGCAGTCCTTGCGTGCTCTCTCTCTGTGGTCGTTTGTGCAGTTATAAAACTGCTTGCTAATATACACCAACTCGCCCGACAAGAAGTTCTTCTAAGCTACATATGCTTCAAGGCTACAATGTAGCCATTTCGCGTTATTTACAAACTTCCGTTAGAACATGCCTACTGCCGTATATACTGCCATTTAGAGAGTACGTGTTGTTCATGGAGGGATCCTGTGTGTCCCATAGAGTTTCGTACAATAATAACTAGATGGAACTCTGGCGTTCCTGTCTACGGGATTTACAAGCGGGGTATTTCAGCCAGAGTGGAAATACTGGTTAGTTGATAGATTTGCCTAAACTTCGCCCTTCTGGATTCTAACGCTTTGGTGACTTTGTAAAGTTATCATTTTAAACAAACTAGTGTGTTATAACTAATTAAATTAGCACCATTAGGTTGTCCAACGGCAGGATTCGAACACAGGACGTACTGTACGGAAGCCTGATACTGAAACCATTACGTCATGGGCGCATGCATCGACAAGCGGCATTGAACAACCTTAGTGAATTCATCGAGGGCAAGTGAGTGCGTTGAGACGCTGCTCCCGTTTTGACTTGGAAACCTCGACAGACTGAACCACTGCAATCAGCAGCGATTACGCGTGTTCATAGGGCCTTGTGTACTTATACAAATATCGAATAGTTGGAAATTCAGGACCATGAAGGAAGATAAAGCGCAATAAACAAAGCGACAAAGACATCACTTGCCACAAGCCCGAATATCAGACAAATCCATGTACTAACCAGTATTTCTATGGAGGCTGAAGATCGCAGCGCCAGAGTTTTATTTTTTTATTTATTTCAGAATACTGCCGGCTTCCATTTGGAAGCCCAGGCAGGAGTGGTACAACATCACGTGATTTCAAACTTTTTTCCTCAAGGGGATAAAAAAAATAAAAAGAGTAAAAAACACTCTAATAGGCAAAGTAAACATATGCAAATACACAAAAGAAATACAATGATGCCGTCACATTGCTGCCAATAGCAAAGGCGTAATAAATGAGTCATCAGAATTTGTAACAGGCAAGGGTACAGTGAATGCATGACTTTATAAGCACGTCTGTACTGCAGATAAGAAGGAATCTGGAGTGGCTGAGTTGACCACGCTTTGCGGAAGAGCGTTCCATTCGCGAATTGTCTTGGGCAGGAAGGAATAAAGATATGCGTTTGTTCTAGCGCGCGGCAATAATATTGTTTGATTGTGCTTACCTCTGGTCAGTCGCGATTTGTTAAATTGCATGTAGTTGTCAAATCTCATTTTAGTGTGGTTGTTAACTATGTTATACATTGCTTGTAGACGGTGCATTTTGCGACGAGTTTCTAGTGTCTGGAGCCCAGATCGCAACCTTAAAGAGGTGACTGAAATGCGCCAATTGTAAGCATTGTAGATAAATCTAAGAGCTTTTTTTTGTACTCTTTCGATAATGTCTATACCAGCCTTTGTGTGAGGGTCCCAGACTATATCGGAATACTCGAGTGTTGGCCTAATAATTGCCTTATATGCAGTTAATTTGGTAGCACTAGTGCAGTTTTTTAAACGGTGCTTTAATAACGATAACTTTTTCATTGCTGCCGCAGAAACATACCTAACGTGAGCGGTATAGCTCATCTTGGAATCAATTGTAATTCCAAGATATGTGAATTCCTCTACCTGTTTAATGTCCATATTATTTATCGTGTAAGTGCAAATTAGCGGATTTTTTTTACGTGTAATAACCATGTGCGCGCATTTTGAGATGTTTAGGGTCATATGCCACTGGATACACCAGTCGTGTATTGCTATTAGATAGTCAGTTAAGCTAGATTGGTCATCCACAGATTGAATGCTCGAGTAAACAATACAATCGTCCGCAAAAAAGCGACACCGCACGGGAAATTTGCAAGCCAGGTCATTTAGGTAGATAAGAAAAAGAAGTGGCCCTAAAACCGAGCCCTGTGGAACGCCCGAAAGTACAGGGGCGAGCGATGAATTCGAAGCACCTATGCTGACAAATTGCTTTCGATGCGTCAAGTACGAATCAAGCCAACGCAAAATTTGTTCGTTGCGTATGATGCTGTTTAGCTGTATCATCATTTTTTTGTGTGAAACCCGATCGAAGGCTTTCTCGAAATCTAAAAAGAGAATGTCTACCTGCCCACCTTGATCCAAGATTGCCAGTATTTCGTTAGTCATATGAAGTAACTGCGTAGTGGTAGAAAAGCCACGCCTGAATCCGTGCTGACTCTCACTAAAGAAGTCATTATTTTCTAAAAAGGAACTTAAATGCTTACAAATAAAGTGTTCCATAACTTTAGAAGCGGTGCAGAGTAGGGAGATAGGTCTGTAATTTTCTACATTAAGCTTGTCTCCCTTTTTGTGAACTGGGACTACTTTGGCGACTTTCCAGTCGTTAGGCAGATCCCCTTCGTTTAAACTTACGTTAAATATTATGAACAGGTATTTCGCGGACCATTCGGCGTACCGATTAAGAAAAGCGTTAGGTATGTCGTCAGGACCTGCAGATTTTTTTGGATCTAAGTTTAGCAGTGACGAAAATATGCCTTCCTCAGATATGACAAGATCTGGAAGCTTGAGACCAACGCCATGAGTATCATCTTTCTGGGTGGGTTCACGTAAAAATACTGACGAAAAAAACTTGTTAAAAGCTTCCGCAACGCGCTGAGTGTCCGTAACTTCGACATCATTCAGTTTTATCTTGTCTACAAGACTGTTCCGCTTCGATATATGCATCCAAAACTTCCTTGGATTGTTTTTTAAAAAGTTGTGCATTCTGACATTAAAGAAATGGTATTTACTTAATTTTAATTCGGATCTAAGATCTGCTCGGAGGGATGCCAAAACAGAGTGGCTTGACCGACAGCATGTTAAACGTTTTAATCGACGCTTTAAGTGCAGGATATTACGAGTAATCCACGGGTTTTTTCGGTTGACTTTCTTCCGCTTTTTAGGAACGTACTTTTTGATGCATTCGTGCACGGCGCTCTTAAAGTGCAGCCACAGCTCATTGACGCCTAGGAAACCTTGTCTTTGTTTTTGAGAAAAAGTGTCAAAATCTTGTTCTAAGTAGTCGAGAATGCTTTCGTCTTCGGCGTTAATGAAATCTAAGAATTCTTTCATAGGTTCGCGCGATCGTGCTAACGCAAAGTTACATTTTAAGAGGATAATCTTGTGATCGGATATTCCGGCTAAAACTTCCACGGAAGGGCCCTTTTCAAGAATGGCTTGAGAAACAAAAGCAAGGTCAAGTGTGGTGCTGGAACTGGAAGTGACACGTGTCGGTATCTGCACAAGCTGTGCGAGATTAAAGCAGTACGCAGTTTCAAGCATCATTTCAGACTGTTCGCAAGGCAGTAGTGAGCTCAGTTGTTCCCAGTCTATTGTGGGCAGATTAAAATCGCCGCACATTATAATCTTGTTGTAGCGTTTGGTGTTTATTTGAAGAAATTCATGCAGTGACTGGAGCAACGAAACATCGGCGCTAGGAGGCCTGTAGACTACACCGACTAGTAGGCTGCATTCACACAAATGAACAAGAATCCAGACCATTTCTACGCTCGTCTCGTGAGGAATAATAGTGAAGTCTATTCCCTTTTTTAAGATAATTGCTACGCCACCCCCTCTTGAGCCACGATCCCTCCTGACCATAATGTGAGAGCTTGGTACTATGTCAGCATCCGAGATGTTTTCGCTTAGCCAAGTTTCAGTTAGGAGTGTTACGTCCGGACGAAAGGCTAAAAGTAAACTTTCTAGTTCTACAGTTTTATTCGTTATACTCCTAGCATTAGCACTTATCATGGTGAGCTCTCGTGGAGGAAGGAGCATGCCCAAAGATTTCTTGTTCTGTTTGCGCTTTGATATGTTGCTCGTACTGTTTACGACGCCTGGTCACTTGTCACTCATAGGGACTGCCTTATTCAGTGTATCGTCCCACCTGTGCAGCTTGCCGTTAATTCTTACCTTGTCGTAAGTTAAAACCACTTTATCGTGATTGTTCCTGTTTTGCTTTGTGCATTCCCACAACCTTTTTCTTAATAGCTGAACACGAGGCGAAAAATCCTCAGAAATACTGAAAGGGGTCCCTTTGAGACGGCCACAGTTACTGAGAATCTTTATCTTGTCCCGCCCATCAACTAGTTTAAGTATGACTGGGCGGCACTTGTTTTCGCATGGCCTCCCAAGCCTATGTATACGCTCTATTTTAACATTAGGAATTTGTAGCACGTCCTCAAGGAATTTCTTAGAAACTTCCTGTTCTAACGTCTGGTGTTGCTCACCCTTTCTTTCCTGTAGCCCATAAAGAATTAAATTGTTCCGTCTGCTTCTGTTTTCCAATTCGTCCACTTTAAGATTGAGATGATCGACGGTTGTTTGTAATTTATCAACTTTACACGTGTATTCGGCGACAGTGACTGCGACATCATCAATTTTCTTATCAATAGAATTCAATTTATCTTCAAGCCGCTGGCTTGAAGAGCTCATGGTTGCCTTGATCTCGCGTATTTCATGCATTATGTTTTTAAGCATTTCATCCGTAGACGGCCCCGGATTCGATTCAATATCCCCGCAACATGAGATAATATCTACAAAGCACAAATACACATTCGTCAACATTGCGAGCAGCGGCCGTGGGCACGGCAAAATGAGCAGACAAGGGTCGTTACTACGGTAGCTGTGAATTTGGCGATAGTCGCTCACCTGGATGAAAAACAAGAGCGGATTGTTCAGATGCATTGTCCCGATACTTTCGCCATGCCCACTGAACGGTCGCTGTCCCTTGGCTGCTTTTATGTAGCCCAGCAGAGGTGATGTAGACGATAGGGGCGCTTCCTGTCCTTCGAACCACGTCGTCGTTGTGCGCAGGCCCGAAGTGTCGATATCCAGAGATTGTTCCGAGACGTTGCGATGGCGCCCATGCTGCAGTGTCGTCCCTTGAAGAGCAGCAGCAGGTTGATAGTAATCCATGGACGATTCTTGACCGGCACTCATCAGAAGCACGGCCTGGATGAAAAACAAGAGCGGATTGTTCAGATGCATTGTCCCGATACTTTCGCCATGCCCACTGTTCTCTCTAGTAGTTACTGTAGGAAGCTATATAGCACGTGCACTACTTGTTGATGAAATGAAACAAGGCCACTTCTTTATAAATAAATAAATAAATAAATAAATATATATATATATATATATATATATATATATATATATATATATATATATATATATATATATATATATATATATATATATATATATATATAAACGAGAAGAAAGGGGGTTAACCGAGGAACCGAAAGACGTTCCACGTCCCCCGCCAAGGTCTGTGAGTGGGGGCGCTGGCTAACACTCCCAGGGTTCTACTAGTACACATAAATACCCAAGAAAGTGGATGGGGAAACGCCGCCGCGGTAGCTCAATTGGTAGAGCATCGCACGCGACATACGAAGGTTGTGGCTTCGGTTCCCACCTGCGGCAAGTTGTTTTTTCATCCACTTTATTTCCAATAATTTATCATTACTTTATTTCATTTAATAAGCACACGCAATTTCCCCTATGTTGTACTTGGTGTCAGTGTTTGTTGGCTTCTCATTATATATATATATATATATATATATATATATATATATATATATATATATATATATATATATATATATATATATATATACATATAAACGAGAAGAAAGGGGGTTAACCGAGGGGCCCGATATTTATTAGTCATATAATGAGAAGCCAACAAACACTGACACCAAGTACAACATAGGGGAAATTGAATGTGCTTAATAGATGAAATAAAGTAATGATAAATTAATGGAAATTAAAGTGGATGAAAAAACAACTTGCCGCAGGTGGGAACCGAACCCACAACCTTCGCATGTCGCGTGCGATGCTCTACCAATTGAGCTACCGCGGCGGCGTTTCCCCATCCACTTTTTTGGGTATTTATGTGTACTAGTAAAACCCTGGGAGTGTTAGCCAGCGCCCCCACTCACAGACCTTGGCGGCGGACGTGGAACGTCTTTTTTGCCGCAGGCGTCACGAGAACGTGATCTCTTCGGGTGAAGGCAACTGGTCAATAAACCCACATATGCTACCTGAAGGCATCAATGTTGCGGATTCGAGACCCTCGTTAAGTAATAAACGAGAAGAAAGGGGGTTAACCGAGGGGCCCGATATTTATTAGTCATATAATGAGAAGCCAACAAACACTGACACCAAGTACAACATAGGGGAAATTGAATGTGCTTAATAGATGAAATAAAGTAATGATAAATTAATGGAAATTAAAGTGGATGAAAAAACAACTTGCCGCAGGTGGGAACCGAACCCACAACCTTCGCATGTCGCGTGCGATGCTCTACCAATTGAGCTACCGCGGCGGCGTTTCCCCATCCACTTTCTTGGGTATTTATGTGTACTAGTAGAACCCTGGGAGTGTTAGCCAGCGCCCCCACTCACAGACCTTGGCGGCGGACGTGGAACGTCTTTTTTGCCGCAGGCGTCACGAGAACGTGATCTCTTCGGGTGAAGGCAACTGGTCAATAAACCCACATATGCTACCTGAAGGCATCAATGTTGCGGATTCGAGACCCTCGTTGGCCGTGGCCAGGGTTCTACTAGTACACATAAATACCCAAGAAAGTGGATGGGGAAACGCCGCCGCGGTAGCTCAATTGGTAGAGCATCGCACGCGACATGCGAAGGTTGTGGGTTCGGTTCCCACCTGCGGCAAGTTGTTTTTTCATCCACTTTAATTTCCATTAATTTATCATTACTTTATTTCATCTATTAAGCACATTCAATTTCCCCTATGTTGTACTTGGTGTCAGTGTTTGTTGGCTTCTCATTATATGACTATATATATATATATATATATATATATATATATATGACCCTCTCTTCTGACTTCATCAACGTGAGAATGCATCTGTGTGGATTTCAGATTAGGCTGATTCTAGTAATACGTTTACACCGACTGGACTCATGGTGTTCGTTGGCACCCGCGGGAACAATGCTAAGCTGTGCACAAGTCAGGCGCAAAAATATGTGACACACTTTATTGCTAGTTCACGTCATTTCTAATGCGTTTAATTGTTTTGCTTTTCTTTTCTTTCCTTGCTGTAATATCTTTGAAAACTCGCCGTGGTAGCTTATAGTGGCTATGGCGTTGCACCGCTGACCATGAGGTCGCGGGTTGGATTCTGGCCGCCGCATTCCAATGGGCGCCGGAATGCCCAAGCGCTTGTGTACCGTGCATTGAGTGCACGTCAAGGAGGAGCCCAAGGTGGCCAAACTTGTCACAATTGAAAGCGTGCTCCAAAATTTGCAGGCAGTTTAGTTCAGTGCGCACATAAGAACAGCCGCCGTGGTTGCTTAGTGGCTGTGGTGTTGGGCTGCTAAGCACGCGGTCGCGGGATCGAATCTCGCCCCCGGCGGCCGCATTTCGATGGGGGCGAAATGCGAAAACATGCGTGTACTCAGATTTAGATGCACGTTAAAGAACCCAGGCAGTCCAAATTTCTGGAGTCTCCCTATACCGCGGTACTTCACAATCAGATCATGGTTTTGGCACGTAAAACCTGGTAATTTAATAAACTCATTAGAACGAAATACGCCTTATGGTCCTCTAGGCGTGACGTATCACCAATAGCGGTATCACATGCGCAAGTCAGCCGTCGATTATCTTGCATGAACAGTAATTGTCATGCCTAAATAGTTGTCTCTCGTGAGGGCTCACACCTGTTCATGACTTATGGGTTGCCGTGGCCTTCCCTTGAGCATGTGCAGGTAAGATTTGTGCCTTTTTCCCCCGCCATTATGCGACCTTTCAGTCAATAATAGGCGTTTCTGTTGCCCTTCTCGTATACTTGTGTCCATGTTTACACGCCTGCCTTATTGCACCAATAATCACAGGGTTTTGTGGAGACGTATTGGGTGAGTCCTAATACTTGTTCCAAAAATTAATTTCTGGGATTTTATGTATGATGTGATCATTAGCCACGTTGTAGTGGGGGATCTTCGACGAGTTTTTGACCACTTGGTGTTTTTTTAAGTGGCACCTAAGTCTAGGAGCACGAGCGTTTTTGCATTACACTCCAATTGAAATGCGACCTCTGCGGCAGGGAGTCGAACCCGCTTTGTCGTGTTTAGCAGCGCAACGCCATAGCCGCAAAGCCACCGCGGTGGGTAATTTTTGTTTAAATCTCGTAGACAATCCTAGGACAGTAATTTAGACCTGAAAAAAGAAGAAGGCATCGTTGCATCATTTAAGTTGACGTTGTCCAGCTTTCTTTTTTTTAATGTGTTCTTGCCCGATAAATTGCCCTATACATAAGATAGTCGCCAACCATTTCAATCGCCTTGCTTTGCTTACAGGCGTATGATTTTGTTTCGTTCTTGCACATTCATATTAAGGTTCTTTTTTTCAGGAACCAGCTGTTGCTAGATTCCGTCTAACATCGGTGTAAATCATAAACGTTTGAGAGTGCAGCTTCGCCCGGCTTTGGGCTCTAAAATTGGCCGGCATGAACCCCATATCTTATGCCTGCAAATTTTATCATTTCATGTGATACCAGTCACAGGGCCTCTCAATCTGAGCTGGTGAAGCGCATTATAGGGCGGCAGATAATTAAGTGGCGTGATGGATGGATGAAAAACTTTATTAGGGTCCTTTAGGGCGTGCACTAGCGCGCAGTGGGCCGCTCCCACGTCGGGACAGAGAGGCCGAGTCTCTCCGCCGCGTCGCGGGCGGTGAAATTAGGTGGCGTGATGAAATTAGGAAATTTACATGCATACGATGAGGTCAGCTGGCGCAAGGACAGGGATAATTTGAGATAAGTTGGAGAAGCCTTCGTCGTTCAGTGGACATAAGTAGGTGGATGACGATGATGACGACCACGGCGACTTTGTTGTTGATGATGATGAAATGCTCTGAAGGACACGTGCTCGTTGCTAAAGCTTAATATTGTAACGACGTGGGATCGGCGAGGACGCGGAGCAGCACCGCCAACAAAAACAATTTATCATTGGTCAAAGAGAAGCAACCAACAACATCTGAGTCGTCTCCATGCTCAACCCAAAGACCCGCGCTACTTCAACCTCATCCCCACTGGCAGATACCCGCGGCAATATATTTGTGCCAAGTATAGTTGTGGCATTTGCTGCCCCTTTAGAAAAGATTGATCGCCCCGATAATTGAGGCTTGTAAAACAGGGATGAAAAATTGCGCAGTCTTGTCAGTCTTCGTAGTACGGCTTCATACGAAGCACGTGAACCACCTTGGGTAAATACCGTCGGCGCTTTGAACAGTGAGAGCCGTCTATAGCGACTTCGTAGTTGACGTCACTGATGCGTCCGATAACTATGTAGGGCCCGGGTGGATCGCATAGAACCTGACGCATTAGAGCTGCATCAGGTTCTATGCGATCAGCCAAACGTAGTTTTAAGACCACAAGTAAAACCAATAATAAATGCAATTGAGCTTACTTCTGCGTGACAGACTGTTCAAAAAGTTAGGTTGTACTGTAGTGTTTCTTCGCTTTACGTTGTATTGCATATGTTATAGTAAGGCATTCTCACACACTGCTTGTGGCAAAGTGTCGGTGTTCTCGTAATTGTTTACTCACGTTGCATGTTTGAATAGCTTTTACATTAAGAATTGAAGCATAGTGACAAACAAGAAAACGAAACCAACCGTTCGGCGAACTTTGTCCACGTTAACATGAACTATTGTTATTGACGTAAAGCTACAATGTGTTTGATTGTTTTACCAGTTAAATGAGTGGGCTTAACTTCCCTAAGGAACATACAGGATGTGAGAAAAAGGCGAAACGGGGAGGTCAGTAGTGCGCCGGATTATTTTGGCCGCATATTGTTAATTTATATGCACCAGGAGCACGATAGAAGAGGCTTTTTGCAATGTTCCGCCTTCGGAACACAGTTGCCACCGCCGAGAATCGAAGCCTAGACCTTGCGATAAGCAGCGGTACACCATAGACACTTAGCCACTAAAGTGGGAAAAATAATTCTTCAACTTTTTAGTGGTTGCCGACCCTTTCACTTCTCCGTATGAGAGTACCTTATATCGGCAACGAGGAATTTAAACTAGAGGCTTCAGAACAAAGTGATCCCCAAGAGGATGAGAGGGTCTATCCCTTGAATTTTTATTTCTATATGCGGTTTAAACATTCGAAGACCTGTTCATTTGCAAGAAAACAAAATGTCCAGCAATATTTGTTGTTTATTCGTTAAACGAGCTTGGAGTAAAATTGAAAGGACGAATGTGAGGGTAACTGCCGCGCCACTCGTGTATAATCAATAGCCGCAGCACTTTCTATGTATTTGTGAAATATTACGCTGCAGTTATGTTCCTCGTATTGTCGCGCATAATCGTTGTACACAGTTGCAGAGCATACAGATTGTTTGCCAACGTGAGCACACATCGATGATTGAGGAACTTATGTGCGCCATGGAGGACGGGTCCATTTACATTTACGGCGACTACCTGGAAACCAGCGATAATTTATACATTTTCCGAAATGAAAAGTAGCGCAGAAAATTAACGTCACACGGTACTCGTTAGATGGTACCTGTCTACGCTATTTATTTGGGTTCCTTTACATCCTGCCAACTAGCACTCCACAAACTCAGTTCTCTAGAACAATCTACCAACTAGTCCGTGAGCGAATTCTTTCGATCGAGAGACACGCAACAAGCGCCCGCTCACGAGTGTAGAGCGTATACAGCGTCCATAGCGACGGCTCGCCCCCAGCTTGACCATCGGCCACTCGCCGGCGTTCGCTGCACCCGGTCTTTGGGGACAACAACGTTGCCAAGCGAAGGGACGGCAGCCTCCTTTCCTACCTCCACCTCTCGTCTCCCTCTGCCTGCACCTGGGCATCGATAACAAGCGTGGCATGACCGGTCCACCTGGCGGGACGAGGCCTGACCGGAAACAGGAAGCTACGTCACGCATGCTACGCGCCTTTCTCCCTTTTTTTTCGTGCCTGCCCCCTCATCAACTCGCCTCTCACGGCGCCGCGAAATTGTCGATAGGCGACTCACGGCGCGGGCCACTGCAGAACGCTTGCACATTTAGGGAAGTGGCCACGCGCCCCAGTCTGCTCCGGTCAGTGCGAAAAGCAAGGCGGGAGAATGTGAGCCGTGTGAGCCGTGACGGCGTGTTGTACGGGAACCGAAGCGGCCGCAGTAGTTGTAGCAGTAGTGGCAGTGGGTATCGTGCGTGCCAGCCCAGCGTTGTGATGTGCGTTCCAGCGGCAGTGCTTCTGGAGAGCAGCATGTTCAGCCTATCGCTCACCCAGTGCGCCGAAGGCAGCGGCTCCGAGACGGAGCTGTGCTCCGTCAGCGAACCGCTGCTCTGTTGTCGTCGCCACTCGCCTCGCGGCAGCGGAGGTGCTTCGCTGGCACCGTTCGTGGCCGAGTCGTCCGCGGCGGCCGCGTACCACGGGGCCAAGAGGTCCAGCTGGCCGAAGTGCTGCCGCCGCAAGAACGAGTCCAGGCTTAGCGAGGAGTTCGCGCTCTCCGTCCTACCGCTACTGCACGAAGGTGAAATCGCCGTAGCTTCTGGGTCACTGGGCCGTTCGACTGCGTATAGCAATTCTCGCGTTCGGGTTATATGTCGTTCTGCCACTGGAGCTGGAGGTCGTGGTCTAGATTTGCCGTCTGCGGTGGCAGCCACGCATTTTGATGGAAACGAAAAAAAGGGAAGGAATTCTGTAATTGGACAGAAATACATGTCAAATCACTTCATTTATTCGCGAGGAGTGGAGCGCTGGGACGGCAACACACGATGAGAAAAACGGACGAGCGTTTCTCTACGTGTCGTCATCTGAGCGCCCTCTTCAGCATCTCCACTACCATTTATCCCAATTATCCACGCCACTCCAGCCGGTGGAAATTAGAAGTCTTCCACTGCCCTTATCGGCAACTCTAATGTTTTGGTGGGAAAACATGAGTTAATCCGCTATTCGCTCTCCGACGTTGCTTGAACTCCTTGCACGAACGGCTGCCTTGGTGACTCGCGACTAGTCGATGTGGCTTTTATGGCCAGTGGACGTGGCGAGTGTAGGATTATTCGATACAGTGGTTGTAGTTCATATTCTCTGTGTGGGATGCTGACCAAGAGGTGAAAATGGTCCAGTGGTGAGAGTTGGGCAGTTTGTCTGTGTTTGTCTGATGAGGACTCCCTATGTTTGTGTAGTTTAGTGTACAGTTTCGGGAAGAACCTTAAAAATGTCGCGGCACTTATGCGGGTAAATCGCGGTGGCGATTAAGCTTTGGAGCATGCACACATATTTCCAGTACAGTAAATGTGAAGCTATATGTGAGGAAAAAATGTATGGAGATATATAGGAGGAGAACAATTGTTTAATCCATTGGAACTCACCCAAAAGCATGAATGAACTACGTTTATAATTATGGATTCCCACGGACCACAACTGAGTTCAGAGAGTTGGTGACTCTCCATGTTGGGCATTCTGTGGTTCCGAACAAGTCAGGCGACAGTAGAACCATCCGCGCTTTTTTATTTCAAGAGAAGTTGTTTGAAGTGATGCGCTCAAATAACTACAATCTCCAGAAATCCTTGCCGCACGTTGTGTCGGATGTGGTGGGGCAGCTTTGTTTGGACAGCTTACTGTCCTGTGACTTGCGAATGTAATAACAGGAAATGTCAGATGTGGAAATTTCAGTGTGTTAATGCGTGAATATGAATAACGAAGCCACACGAATAACGAATACAGTGACCATGAAATAGCACTGCTAAACAATTATTGTTATTTAATATTATTATTCGCTTTGCAAATATACAGTGAAAGCTCGTTAATTCGAACTTCAATAATTCGAATTTATGGATAATTCGAACTGTACGATTTGGTCCGGCCAAGCTCCACAGAAGTCTACGTATAAAGAAGTCCGTTAATTCGAACACGAGAAGGTTCTCTCACGGATAATTCGAACTACGCTCGCCTGGCACGCGGCCAGAGAAACGCGCCTACTGCCTACACACAAGGCTGTATTGCCTCCGAAACGGAGAGAACGGCGAGAGAAGGCAAAATTGGAAAAAAATCTAACCGACGCGGGGTCAGCCAGAAGGCAGCGGCGGCTGCCGCCTCTCCGTTCTACGTAACCTCCGAGACTTCTTGCCCGCTGCGAATCTCGGAGGCTTCGCAAATCTTGTACAGCGGTTAATGCTGTGCGGAGATGGCACGGCAAGCGCCAATACACAGCGAATCAAGTACGTCGCAGCTGCGCTTGCAATCAAGAACCAACGAATCAGGGCCTTCGCCACCTTCACATGTTCAGCGTCTTTGTCTCGGCAGTCTTCATCGGTTGTGCATCTCTGTTTTCAGCTTAGGAGGCATCGGCCGTCGCGATTCATTGTGATGGTGTTAAGCCTCGGCTAACGTTCGTTTCATTGGACATCGGTGGTGTGGCACAGTCGGACCCAGAGCTTCGACTCGAAGATGGCGTGTGCCCGCCGCACACGCCATCACTTTTTGACTCGACAAATTTCTGACATGCCCTACTGCTTCCAAATCGCAGTGTACTGTTGCTCTCCTTCACTTTCGTTAGTTCGAACTTTCGTTAATTCGAACTGAAGCGGCTTCCCCTTGCGGTTCGAATTAACGAGCTTTTACTGTATATGCACTAGACAGGAAAGGGAAAGCGAGGAGCAGGTTGCAAACTGCCACCGGAAGGGGCACGAAGCATTACTGGGCTCGTATTGAAGAAGCACTTAGAATGCTAGAGTGATTCGTTAAAAGCAGGCGCCCGGCAATAACGATAGCCAGCGTATCATTATCGAGGGCATCCGACCAGTGGTAAACTGTGTAGGTAAGAAAGCTTTACGAATTTGGCGCTTATTATTGTTAAAAAAAAAAAAGGATGGTAGCGCTGGCTTTCCGTCTTCGGGTCACGTTCTGGCAGGGCGTGTCGTAACCGACATTGCGCTGGCACAACAACGCCGCGCGTTCAGCGCTGGGCACGCACACTCGCCACTGTCTGTCTCGCTGATGCCGTGCAGTGCGGCGCAGCCTATCGGTGACGTCAGCCGGCGGGAATTTAGTTTAATTAAGCCGTCCCCCCAAATAACTGTATCCAATCGACCACCGACTGGGCTATCAGATTCTCGGCTACGTTCAACCAGCGCCTTGGCTCCTGTCGATGAGTAATTGCACTTACGTGAGCGGTGACCTTCGCGAACTTGAACCCCATGATTCTCGGTGACACGTTTATAGCCTCCGCAGCAATGCACGCTATTAATACGACAGGACGCGGTTTGTTTGTGACCCATGGCGAAGGCGCGCGCTGTGAGCACCGTGCAATTAAAGGCCGGGGCTCTCTCGCGTCGTCCCTATATATACGATTCCACGCCGGACGCAAGGCCACGGATAAGCAAATTGCTGTAACGCTACACGAGTGCTTTTGTTTCGCAGGACGCAGCTCCGGATACATTTGGGTCCTTCGTTCGCTTCCACATATAGACTGGAATCGGTGCCATTCAGGCACGCCACGCGGGCAATTCGATGGGGGGACCTTGAGCCCCGTGTATACACGACCCACTCCGCTCATGCGACATCGACCGGGGCCGCTACTCGAAATGCGACTGCGATGCTCGTCCGTCTGTCAGGCTGGTGGAAGCAGGGGATTCGAAGGAAACTTCTGTGGAGCCCCTTTCGGTATCGATTGACCTTGCCGGAACGGAGTTTCTTGTTTCGCGTGTGGCTGTGTTTACCCTCGCGCTTTTTTTTTTAATTTTTTCGCCCGCGTGCAGTGCAAGCTATCGTTATTGAGCAAGCGCTGCTTTTATGCATCGAAAACATACGGGGGTATACGTCTCTTGGGTAGCGCTCCAGTACAGGAGGCTTTCGACCGAGGAAAACATTCTCGTTAAAGTGCGAAACTAGGTCTCGGGACGCAGACGTGGTTGGCCGTGACCGCACGCTGGTGACTGATCTATGGTGTTCTTTTTTGTTGTTGTTGTTTCAAGGTCTTTTTCTGTATCTTGGTAGAATGCCCTGAATAACCGTTGTTTTCAAGGCAGTTATGGTTTATATAGCTCTTTTTATAACATCGCTTTACTTTTTGTCTGCACGTACAGTAAACGAAGTTGGCTTGCTGCTCGTTAAGGATGCCAAGGACGCTTTATACTTACCTTTTGTCCCGTTCCCAGGACGAACAGTCTAATGGTTAGAGCAAAATGGAGCCTCCGCCATTTTGTTGCAGACCGTTCGATCTTACAAATGCTTTCGCTTGTGACTCGAACATTGCTTTTTCATCGTCGTGACTATCGTCATAGGACACGTGGGGAAATCGGACGACACTCTTTCGCGCTGATGGCATAATTATTTGAGCCGTCCACGTTATATGAAGGTATTTAAACGAGCACAGCTGTGCTTTGTACTGGTAGTTGCTTTTAGTATGACGCAAGAAGCAAATATATTTATTGATCACATGGCAGCAGCCGTATATTAGTAACTTTATTCGAGTCGGCGGTCCTCTCTGCGTCGTGCTTAAACTTGGATTTAAAGAACAAGATACGTCAAAATGTCGACTGAATTTTCTGTCTGTCCGACGTTTGAGTTGTTTTGGAGAAATTTATATACGGAATCAACCAGCATCTAATAGTAATTTAACTGAAAAGGTATAACCGTGTTCTGGAAGTCAAACTTATAATAATTTTTCGCTTGAACTGAGTACGCCAAGGAGCCTAAAGCGTTTGTGCAAGCAACTTTCGCTTAACTCGCATAATTTCGTAGTCATAAAATGTATAATTTAGTGCAATTGCTCATAACATTTATGTTATATTATTCTTGATATTTTTGTTTTGATTTACGGCTTACATTTATATGCAAAACTTGAGGACAGCACGTCAGACAACTTTATTAAATATATTCACCACCACATTTGTCCTTAATAGCGGCTCATTTCGCATCACAGGTTAAATGTAGGCAAACCGGACGCTCGTCTGATTGAGCTTCCTGTTTTTACAATTACTGCTTTCTCTCCTTCTCCATGCGAGGCGCGTTTTCTTTTGTTTCAAGATGGAGAACCAATTGAAAATTATTCAGCTTCTCCAACGTACGCGAATGTTCGCCAGTGCTGCCACGCTTGGTTTGTCACACAGCTAGACCGTTACTGGATGCCGCTTTCCTAACCGCCCTTCAGCGTGCGGCTCACGATCCACACATCGAGTCACGAGGGTGCCAATATACTCGAAGTCTACGCCAGTGCTCGATCTATATATATATATATATATATATATATATATATATATATATATATATATATATATATATATATATATATATATATATATATATATATATATATATATATATATATATATATATATATATATATATATATATATATATATATATATATATATATATATATTCTGAATCTTGCTGTTGTCATGGCAACGTTTCTATTGGCGCAAACTCGTGAATACATTGTACGCAATTTAATCGCCCCTAGAACCAAAGGAATAATTGAAGCCGGCTTCCCCCCATGATGACTATTATTGCGGCGAAGCCACCCACGACAACAAACTTTTGGCGAGGAACTCAGGCACGCAAGGGAAAAACAATAGGTTGCGTGTGGCAAGTACCACACGCAACCTATTACGTACGCGCTAAAACACCTGTACGAGAATCACGGATCATGCTCATCGATGAACAAAAACACTTCGACCGCTTGTAGCTAAAAAATAAGTTAAAGAAATCGATGGATATGTTTGTATTTCTTCTTTGTGAGTTCAGAGGAGATGTTGTTTCGATGGGCGAAATTTAAGAATCCTTTCACGGTATGCATCGTTTGTCGCATTTGTCGACAGAAATTTATTAAACAAGAAAGCTGTCTCGCAGCTCAAACTAGACGGACGTTTGTAACGTCTGGGCGCATCTTATAGCTGTACGTACTAGGACGAAAAGCTGGGCAAGTAGTACGTATTCATAATGTATAAAAGCACATATGCTACGCAGAGCACACAAAATGAGGCGATGGCCACCGCTGGTTCACATATAAAGCTTTAACGGACATACTATGCATATGCGCATATGTATAAATTTTGGTCGTGGGCTCACTAAGAGAGAGAGAGAGAGAAATACAAGGCAAAGGAAAGAAAGGGAGGTTAAACAGAGATTATCTCCCGTTGGCTACCCTGTTCCGGGGGAGGGGCAAAGGGAAAGCTTTAGCTGTGAGTCAGCCGCTTGTCGCTGTCTCATTTTCTGCAGTCTGTGTAGTTTTTGCTCTTCTCATATATTATGCATAGTTATGCGGCATCGTCTAATGTGCATGTCACAATGCCATTTGTCGGTTCCTTGTTTTTCTGCCATGGGTATTTACGAGTTCCCCGTCGTTAGGCTTCAATTTACTGTTCTGCACTTAAGCAGGCTACGGCTATGTGGAGACCGTGTACCTTTTTTCTCTTCTCGACTGCCTACATTGAAGGCAGCAAATGAATTTGTTTGTGATGACCAATGTCACGATAGTTTGATCATCATCATCATCATTATCATCATCATCATCATCATTTATGTTGTATGCACGTGGATATCTCCCAGCAATCTCCAATTACCCCTGTCTGGTGTCAGCTGACGCTATCGTATGCCTGGAAGTTTTCGAATTTCATGACTCCGCCTAATTCTTTGCCGCTCTCGATTTCGCTTCCTTTCTCTTGGAACCGATTCTGTAGCTCTAACCAGCCATAGCTTATCCAACCTACGCACTACATAACCTGTATAGATACAGCTTCTCCTCTTAATGTCAACTAGAATATTGGCTATCCCCATTTGCTCTCTTATTTACGCATCGGTCTTCTTGTCTCTTAACATTACGCTTAACATTTTTCGTTTCATTGCTCTTTGCGCGGTCTGTAGCTTGTTTTGAGCTTCTTTGTCAGTCTCCAAGTTACTGCCCCAAGTTTTAGCACCGGTAGAATGCACTGATTGTACACCTTGCATTTTAGCGACAATGGTAAGCTGCCAGTCAGGATCTGATGTCTACCGTATGCGCTCTAGCCCTTTACTATTCTTATCTAAATTTCCTTCTCAAGATCAGGGTTCCCTGTAAGTAATTGACCTAGGTAAACGTACTTCTTCATAGACGCAAGAGGCTGAATGGCGATCTTGAAGTCTTGTTCCCTTGCCAGGGTATTGAACATTACCTTTGCCTTCTGCATATTAATCTTCAACCCCACTCTCGCTCTTTCTCGGTGAGCGCTCAGTCATCGATTGCTAGTCATCTCCAGCGTTGCTGAACCGGATAATGTCATCTGCAAACCGCAGGTTGCTGAAATATTCGCCCTTGATCGTCACTCCCAATTCTACCCAGTCCAATAGTTTGAATACTTAATCTAAGCATCCTGTGAATAGCATGGGAGAGATTGTGCCTTCCTGTCTAAGCCCTTTCGTGGTCGGCATATCTCCGCTTGCTTTGTGGAGAATTAAAGCAACTGCGTAGCTTTGAAGGATATTAGCTAAGAAAATCGAGTTACGCTTCCTGTATTCCATGATTATATTACGCGTATATTGGTTATTTTATTATAACCAATGCTTATTCACAGTTATTTACACGTGCCAATGTGTACATTTGTTATAAATGCCAGTGGTCCCATGCCGCAGGTCACTACATTTAAAGAATATGTTCGCGCTTAGGGCTAGTCAGTTCCAATTATGATATTGTTCTTGTTTGGTTATTTGTTTGTTTGGTTGTTTCCTTGCTGCACGATACTCGAGCACATAAATATGCTACATGAAATTCGGATAGCCAAGAATAGTCGGGGTGACAGTATTCAGAGAAAGCTTTATGGCACAGTCATGAGAGTGTTGGAGGCCAGGCCGTGCACAAGCCAAGCCGAACCTTTGACACCTTGGCACCTATTCTGAACAATCCAAAGTTATGCCTTGTTGTAACGTCTACCATTGCACCTGCTCTGCCTGCCTCACAGGTCGGCTACGCCCTTTCTTACGGCCTCAAAAAGCGTACTTGGCAGCATTCGACATTATGATGAAACTTGAGTCTTTGGACATCCCTTGCATTCCCAGGATATCTGTGGATGATCTTAATTCAGGTTCATATGATGGTGCCACAATGGGCTTTTGACACAGGCATTGCTTAAATTTTTGTGAGAAGGGATTTTAAATTACAGAGTATTCCTAAAAGGCTGAGTGCGTGCTTGCTATCTTTTTTTTTGCATACTGATCAATTGTACAATATTGTGCGTTTGTTGCGGAATTGTGGATGCCTGGCCCGTATTGGTAACGCGTCCTGGCGGCCACCCAAACACCTGCCTGAAGGAGCCCACACAGCGTCACGGTGTAAGAACTCTTATGATGTCTGGGTAGTGCTATGCTTACAGTTCGTAGGAGCTCGACACGGTGGCTAAATGACCGTGGCGCTCTGTTGCGGAGCACGGGGTCGCGGCTTTGTTTCCCGGCCCCGGAGAGCTCACTAGCTCACTTCGATCACGGCGGATTGCAAAAACTCTCTCATGGGCCGTCCTTTATCCCTGGTGGTCGAAATCAACTCGAAGCCCTCCACTTTGGATTTTGGCTTTCCCGAAATGCGGCATAGCTTTGTTCCGTTTTTTCTTATGTTCACCCGAAAATTCGGTTCTTTCTTTCGTCTTTCCTCCTCTTCTTCCTATTTACCATGTCTATGTTTCTGTCCCATAGTTTTTGAAGACAAGGCATGTGTTATGCCTCTTTCGATGACAGTTGCCAGCCTGCTCATTGCATTACTTTCTTCTCTCTCTTTAAGTTGTATATGTGTTCTCAAACCGAATAAGAATAGCAGATCTCGACGACCCGCAGGCGACGGCCCCGCGGATGGAGTGCCGCCCGGGACGAAGGCGGACAGGCGCTGTTGCAACGAGAACAGCCGCAAGGTGTCGCTGGGTCTCGTGATGACGCTGCTCATCGCCGCCTCGTGGGTCGGGGCGGCGCACATGCTCAAGGCCACGTTCGCCGAGAGCAACAGCCCCGCCAACCAGAGGCTCACCAGGGAGGGTCGGCTCAACGTTACCGAGGTACCCGACGCGCCATTGACCGACAGATGCGCAAGTGATAAATATATATCGGCATGTATTTATTTAATTATTTCCAACATTATTGTAGACACAACTTGGTCTAGGATGAAAGTGCTAAAGGCAGATGATCTCTGCCTGGCAGTAACCTTGTCTCCTGGCTATTAACTCCCTAAAGGGCTTGTTAGAAGAACCCCTTGAGAACTGCCAAATAAATACAGTAACAGCCACAAATTTCCCTGTTAGTGAAGAGAAGGTAGGGGTTGAATTTTTTTTTACCATCAATACGCTGGTCTTTTCGTCTTCGACTGTCTGACTTTACACCAGCATTCCAGGAAGAGTTATTGGCTATCACTGTAGCTTTATGAAAACTTCACGCGCCTATTTTCAAGCCATAATCATGACCACTTTTTGTTCGTATTGTCTACTCTGCCACCGCCAGATACATCTACTGTCCTCCGAGAATTTTATTCAGCTATCTCCCAACACCTACGCCTCAAGGGTTCGATATGGGTACCAGGACACATTGGCTTAACTTTGGATGAGTCAGCAGACGCACTAGTGGTGGCATCTGTTAAAGGCCCGGTATACGGGATTCTATGAACTTCAGCATACTGTCACGTGGTAGTGACGGTGAAGAAAGCAGAAAAGCTGTGAATAGCGAAACTAGTGTTTTACTGGGCGAACCGGCGCCCTCAAAAACAGGCTACACTCAAAGCACAACGATAGCGGCGAACACATTCGGCGATCATCGAAAATCTGACCTTCCGGTCAAGCGCGTCGACTTTTATACGCAACCCATCGAATCTTCCAGAGTAATCGCAGGTGTCCGCGTGTCTTCCAGATAGTTCTACACCGTTCTCGCCGCGCGTACGTGCAATCAGATTACACAAGGTTAGGTGACAACAGACAGCAGATAGAACCATCGATAACGTTCCAGAAACTCCAGTAAGCAAGGTAATTGTATATATTAGAAGTGATCTGACTTACGTGTTGCACCCAGTTCCGCCTCACGACGACAACCAGTACGTTTGTTTAATCGTGAAATCGAATAAGCTTACGTTCACACTCGTTGCTGTGTACATTGCTCCTTCAAGTGGCTTCGACTCTAAACGACTACACGACGTGCTATCAGCGACACCCGGCCCTACGATTCTTACAGGAGATTTTAATGCTCACCATCCGCTTTGGGGGAGCCTGAAGATGGACTCCAGGGGAAGGCGAATAGCATCCTTTGCCACACAGCACGACCTTTACTGCCTCAACGATGGTAGTCCGACATATTTACGCGGGCCTACCTACAGCAGCTGCCTAGACTTGACCCTGGTCTCTCGGCTTCTTGAAAGAAACGTGCAATGGTTTACAGACATTGAAACACATGGAAGCGACCATATTCCGACGTACCTGAAGATCAAGGGACTATCGAAATACTCCTCCATGACGCTCCGGCGAATTGACTGGTCGGCGTTTCGGTCGCACATGGAGGGAGTATGTCAGCAAGGGAACCCTTCAAGTCCGGAACACGAAATTCAAAAAGCCATGCAAGAGGCTACGCGTAGTTTCCAGCCTTTCCCGAAATATGCAGAATTTGAAGCAGAACTGCAGCGACTACGAGCAATTCGCCGGCGGGCTGAACGAAGATACAGGAGAACTAAATCCATCCATGATCTCCGAGAGGCAAGGCGGATGCAAAAGAAGATTCAACGTCGCATCGATGCACTACAATCTCAAAGATGGAAACGTTTCTGTGAGTCCTTGGATCCACGTCAGCGATTATCTCAAATATGGAGAACCGTGCGTGGGCTTCGCGTATCACCACAACAGCGTGTCCCTTTCAAAGCCCTCGCTTTGCACCAAGGTCGCAGCGAAATTGACATTGCTGAAGAATTTTGCTCCAGACTTTCCAGCTTGCAGTTCCAACGCGCAATTACACCATGTGCTACTCCTGTGCCACGGGATTCCCGCATGGATGTAATTTTTTCGCTGGAGGAGCTTGAAGCGGCACTGGCGACTTGCAGGCGCTCTTCGTCACCTGGCCCGGACGGGGTTACCTATGCGGCGCTCGCCAATCTTGGGCAGACAGCACGACTCCTGCTACTAAACCATTACAACGAGTCTTGGCGCAACGGTTTGGTTCCACGTGACTGGAAATGCAGCCGCTTGGTTCCACTTCTCAAACCTGGCAAATCACCGTTAAACTTGTCATCGTACCGCCCCATCGCTCTGGCCAGCTGCATAGGGAAAATAATGGAACGAATGATTTTGACTCGCCTGGAATGGTACCTGGAAAGTTACAACGTGTACCCAGATGCTATGGCTGGCTTCCGGCGTGGGCGCTCATCCATAGATAATGTCATCGATTTGGTTACATTCGTTCAGCATCAAAAACGCCGGAAACGACTCACTGCTGCATTATTCCTAGACATAAAAGGCGCCTATGATAATATAGCACATTATGCCATTATAAATGCTCTTACTGAAGCCGGAATCGGTGGCCGCACTTTTCAGTGGCTGTGCAGTTATCTGACCGACAGGCATTTCTTCGTGATGACCGAGGATGGCGCCACGACTCAACACCAAACGTGCCGTGGAGTACCACAAGGCGGAGTGTTAAGCCCGACGCTTTTCAACCTAGTGCTCGTTGGCCTAGTCCGATCCTTGCCCAACACAGTTCAGGTATCAATATATGCCGACGATATCTGCATTTGGGCGTCTGCCGTAACACGGCTGCAGGTACGAGCACGGCTGCAAAAGGCAGCTACGATAACATCTCTGTACTTGCGAAAACAGAACTTAGAGCTGTCTTCAGAGAAATGCTGCCTTGTTACATTCACTCGGAAGGAAATGAAGCGTTACAGTGTAAAGGTCAATGGGCAAGCAGTAACAAATGCACGAAAACACCGCTTTTTAGGGGTAATTATTGACCGAGACCTATCATGGAGCCCGCATGTTTCATACCTGAAGAAGAGATTATTGACAATAATACATCTCCTCAAATTTCTCGGCGGAAAGTCATGGGGCACTTCGGTGCGGTCAATGCTGCAGCTGTATAACGCCTTGTTCCTCGGCTTCGCAAGATACAGCCTCCCTGTGATTGGCAACACCTGCAAAACAAACCTGCGTGTACTCCAGGGACTACAAGCTCAGGCCCTAAGGACGTGTCTCGGTCTTCCGAGGTGTGCGTCTACAGCGGCAACGATCGTCATAGCTCGAGATCACCCAATATCAACGTACTTGGCAACCGACGCTCTCAGGGCGCATATTCGGCACGTTGCCCGATTACCTTCTCACCATCTTGCCGCTCTACCCACAGAAAGACCACACACAACTTTCAGTCGTTTAAATGATGCCAATCGCCCCTCATTGCCATCGAACTACATGCCTGCAGCAAGACCATCCTTACCTTTATGGTGCCTGCACAGACCTGACATACGCCTCACCATCCCAGGAATCATGAAGAAAGCCAACATGTCCTCGTTTGCCCTTAAGCAGGCCACGTTAGAACATTTACATGAGGTGCACAGTGGCCGCGTACACGTTTACATCGACGGTTCAGTTACATCTGCAAGCGCAGCTGCCGCTGTGCTGATACCAAGAAGATCCGTCAAGATACAGCTAAAGACGTCACATGTATCATCAACGACAGCTGCTGAACTCGTAGCCCTGCGTGCGGCTCTTCATTTTATTAAGGAGGAACCATCCCAGGCATGGTCAATCTTCTGTGATTCCAAGGCAGCCCTACAGAGTGTACTCTCAGCACTGCGCCATGGATCACATGAGCAGCTCGCCGCAGAGATCAGAGAAGTCCACCATCGCCTAGTTGACGAAGGACACGATATAATATATCAGTGGTTGCCTAATCACTGTGGCATACATGGCAATGATCGAGCAGACGCAGCTGCCCGATATGCCCATGACGGCGTCAACTGCGTTGCCATTCCTCTTTCGAGAGCCGACGCAGCGAAAAAACTTGCCACACTTGCGCGTGACCTGACATTAGCCCAGTGGAATTCATCCGATTTCACAAGTGTACGCCTCCATACTCTGGACCCTAATTTACGGCTCCATATTCCGTCCGAGCTTCCACGACGTGACTGCACCCTTCTTATCCGTCTATGGCTTGGAGTAGCATTTTCAAATGCCTACTCTTTCCTTATCGGAATGGCCAACAGCCCACTGTGTGACTTCTGCGGGTGCAACGAAACGATCGAGCATCTTCTTTGTCAGTGCTCTCGTTTTAACCTACAAAGAACTGTCCTCTCAGCCACCTTAGACAAACTGGACAAGCGCCCAATGACAGAAGACAAGATCCTTGGAACCTGGCCTACGCGAACATCAGCGCGATCCGCTATGAAGGCGCTGCTGCGATACTTGAAAGACACGGGACTTTCTGACAAATTGTGACAGTACACTGTGTGGCGCAGGACTGTACGGTGACACTGCGTAAGACTAGGAATGCCTTTGCGGGTTGCGTGACAGTGCCCACAGAAATAGTTCGTGTGTACGTGCGTGTGTGTGCTTAGGTTTTTTTTCTTTTTTTTCTTTTTCCTTTTTTATCCTTCTTTCTTTCTCACCTATTGCATCCCCTTTCCCTTCCCCCAGAACAGGGTAGCCAACCGGAGATAATCTCTGGTTAACCTCCTTGTCTTTCCTTTGCCTTTCTCTCTCTCTCTCTCCAGAAACTTCTGATACGTGCCGGCGCGTACCACGCCGAGCGATAACATTTGTTAGATGGCGAAAAGTGCTCACCCGAAAAAGATAAACAAGTCCACGTGTCAATATATCACCGCTGCAAGAGTGAAAAATATAATCTGTTCAGGGGAACATGCCAAATCATTCATATTAAATTATGTTGATTTTCACCATCTTATCCATCCTTTTTTTCACCATCCTAGTCCAGCAGATAGTGTTACACGAGAAAATTTGAAGTGATATTTACTAGAATGGCGTTGCCGAATGCCAATGCTAAATTTTTATTCCCAGAGGTATGGTTTGGCTTACCCGCCGTGGTTGCTTAGTGGCTGTGGTGTTCGGCTGCTAAGTACGAAGTCGCGCGGTTGAATCCTGGCCATGGCGGCCGCATTTCAATGCGGGCTAAATGCGAAAACACCCATGTACTTAGCTTCAGGTGGACGTTAAAGAACCCCTTGTGGTCGAAGTTATTCCATAGTCCCCCACTGTGGCGTGCTTCATAATCAAATCATGGTTTTGGCACGTAAAACTCCCTAATTTAATTGAATGTTTAATGGGTTGGCTTCTTCCACTCAACGCTATTATTTCATCGAACATAAATCTCGTGACAAATCACGTCGAAATCCTCAAATAATTCCAGCGGTCTTTCTCTTGACCCATTTACTTCCGTGAGCCAAAATAACATCATTCGTCCATGAGATAGTGAATTCTTTTCACGTTGCTTTGATTCATTTGATTCAAGCTACGCCTTTTACTCGCTGTGCATTAGCGGATGATTCAGAATTCCGACTCTATTACATCTCCGTTATTTTACCGTGACAACAGACACAAGCTAGAAGTTGGGTCTGCTCGGTCCCTCCGTGTGTCCTTTCGGTTACTCTGAAGTAGTCAGGCCCACGGCTTATTCTCAGCTTCTTTTACCGCAAGATGGCTGAAAAACAAAACAAAATACGCAAACCGCTGCTTGCCACCGGCACCAAGTAGTATTGCTATCCTGCTCACGGAACAAAATTCACTTGGGAGTCAGAGGCACTAGCCACTACGCAACTGGCACTGACGAAGGTAGCTCCACTCTCGAAACGGTTGACCTAACAACTTTAAAGTTTAGTTTACTACAACTGCTCCAATGTGCCATGATCTTGTTCAAATAAAAAAAAACAGGTCCATTGGTCTTCTTCCTTCTCCTGATATATACATGCATATGCATATATACGAGAAGAAGGGGAACCGAGGGGCGCGATTTTTATTAGTCATACCATGTTAGGCGCCACCCCTCACGGTCTTAGGGGCGGATCTGGAACCTTCTTTCTGCCACAGGCGTCACGTCTACGAGAACTTTTGGGTGATAAAAGTTGACAAAGGTGATAAAAGTGGTCAATACACACACACACACACATGCTACTTGAATGCATCAAAGCTGTCGGATTTGAGACCGTCGCTATGTTATGTAATTCGTAAGACCATCTCACGCGTAATGCGAAGCCATGGATTCGTATCTACCTGCGGCCAATTGCTTCTTCATCTACTTGCATTTCCATTTATTTATCAGTTACTTAATTCAATAAAGAATCACGGATGCGCTGTGGCAGCGTGTTGTTGTCACTGTAAATGAATACCCAGCCAGAAGACTCGCTGAATTCCGTTTACTTTTTTTCTTCTATTTGTGCAGGTCACATTTGACGCACCCTTCTTCACTACATGGGTCTGCGCAAGTTTCAACACGTTCTTCTTTCCGATCTTCTTAATGGGGCGACTCTGCTCCCGAACAGAGAAGACAACTGCCAAGAATGTGCTCATGTAAGACCACTGCAGCAGATGCTGCTTTTGTTTTACAGCGTTATTTGTTGACAGAACATGCAGCCGAAGAGCTGTCCCTAACCTCTTCTGTAAGGGTTTGCCACTTTGATATCGCATGTGGCAGAGTCAGCTGTTAGAAATATAGTAAAGAGCAACACTAACCCCCGCGTTCTCAAACTAGCCTCTACATCAAGTTCTTCCTTTGCTCCACTGATCCCAGTACAGCGACGCCTCTCGACTGAAGAAGTAGTTATTCTCCCTAACATTTGCTGTGGAGTGTCATTGAAGAGCAGGGATCACTTCTGCCGAGGTGCGCCACTGCCATCAACTTCAGTGTCTACCTCAAGAGCGTGTAGTGCAATGGAGGAAGAGGTCAAGAAAGTTGACAACCTAGTACAAGGCTACTGAAAGTATAGACAACCAGGAGTCATAAAAAAGAAAGTGACAGAAACAGAGAGGTAAATGGGATGAAAATGACGGAAACAAACAAACAAACAAACATGGCAATTTGCAAACACGTTAAGAAAGAAATCGGGAGGGAATAATTTGTGTGATAACGCAAAGGGGTGTCTTGCTATTTGCTGCCCGAACCGGTTACCTGAGGACAAAAACAAGCCGGAGTAAATAAGCGTCACAGCATCAGCCATAGGAAATGCTCGGAAACGACTCGCGTATCGTAATGAACTGTTACGTAATGAAATTACGTGACATGGTAATTCTCTGCTTGGCCCACACTCCTTCCAGAAGCGTTGGGATCTAGAGAAGATGGAAGAATGCACCAGTCAGCAATCCAGATAACTAAGAGAAATTTAGTGTATCAGTGAGGAAACAGAAATTAGGGAAGAGTTGACAGAACCGGAGTCATTGCAAGCGTAGGTGACGGCACAAACAAATACGGATGTTAAGATCGAGATCAGATAGGCAAACGGCTAGATGGCGATAAAGTCGTAAAACCCGAATAAATCAAGCAGGCTAGGTGACTGTCACCGCCCCGTTTATAACAGGGTGCCAATAAACATCATCACCGTCATCACCATCATTTAGTCGAGGTGGAGTGTAGTGTGGAGGAACGTTGATGCAAAGATATATGATGACAGCTGGTGCTGATGCAGGAACTTTACGGTGGCCTTGCGAACTCTATTTGTGTTTTTATGTCATTTCCTGCTGATAAAGCTCTCAAGCTAAGGTCCTGGTAGCTTGGTCACACCGTAACACTATTTTTTAGAACATAGCGAGCTTTTGTGCCGTGCTTCAAGGCAATGAGCTTCAGGCGTCCGAACCTAGACACTACGCCCTGTCTATAGGGCACATAACCAGTCTGAGCTCGTCCCTTCTTTCACTCATCTACGTGCTTGGAAGCTGGGACAAAGAAAAACTAGTTAGCATACCTAATTTGTTTTCTTGTCATGGTCGTTTCCTGCGTTTGTGGCCACGGTAAGACTGACCTAATCGCAATCCCTGGAATGAAATCAATACGTATATATTGCTTAATAATTATTAATATACGGCGCTAAGGTGGCAATTCGGACTCGTCGCGAGCAGTATTGACATAGCACTTTCGCACACGCTGAAAAATTGTTAAATTTGTTTGTGCTGCGATTACCTTGCATATTGTGGTGAACTTTTTGTTTTGCCTGGTATAAAATGAAATGGTCACGACTAACGAAATGAGCAGTTGTAGGTGGTTGCGCTAAGTGTGTCCTGTTATTTCTTCCTTTGCCGTCGTCGGCAACGAGCTGGGTAATGCTGGGTAATTACAGCTCGTAATGATCCTCTACGACACGCTGCGCACTAGAAGCGCGGTGACGTTACGCACGTCTCGTGGTGCCAAAAATTGACTTCTCCTCTTGTTCTTTTCACCGGTGCTGCAGCGAGACCCTGGCGCAGCTGCAGGAGAAGCAGTTCACTTTCTCCCAGTTCTTCTCCCGGTGCGGCCTCTTCTGCCTGCTCTGGGTGGTGACCAACTACGCACTGGTGCACTCCCTGCGCATCCTGGACACCACGGACGTGCTGGCCCTCTACGCCTCCAACGTCTCGTTCGTGTACCTCCTCTCCTGGGTCATCCTACACGAGCAGTTCGTCGGGATCAGGGTGAGAGAACGGCGCCGATACCTGGCGATGCGCGGTTGTGTGCTGGCCTTTGAGCCATGTGGAGTGGACCGGCAACAAAACTACAGAAAGCACAGGCGAGCTTAACCGTTACGTTTAATTGAAAAGCTGAAATTATAAGCGAAAAGAAGAAAACCAAAGTGGACGTAAATATAACTTACCGCGGCTGGGACCCGAACCCATATCCTCTACCTGGGAGAGGCTTGTACACGTGCGTACATAACTACCCTATAATGAAAGGAATAAGAAAGAAAAAAAGTGTCTCCAATCACCACTTTGAAAGTTGTTGGACAGTGAAGCTGTGAACCACAAATACAGCGGTTAGCCATTATGACGTAGCTTGAAATTATTCACATGGCGACATTCACGTGTAGTTACCCAATTAGCCCGAGGCATTTCAACGGCCTGCGGCTTGGCTTGCGCCGCTATTTTGTGCATCCACAAAGAGTGGAACAGAGAAAAGAAAAACTGCACTTAGCCACACTTACGCCGCACCTCGTATGCACGCTCATCTTCAAGAATCCTCACTATACCTTGCCTTCACATAGCACTGTCAGAATACATATCAATTGCTAGACGTGTTCTTCTTTTACATGCGAAAGTGTAGTTACGACACTCCCTGCTTCGTATGCTACAGTTGCCGCTTACCATCAACTGCAGCTTACGCAACCGTAATCTTTACCGGGAAACGCTTGCGGCGAACTCTATGTGCGAAGGCGAGCTGTCGGGTTCTTTGGTTTTCTTTCCCCCGCACGGCCTGCGCCACCACTCCCGCGGATGCAGGGAGGCGAAGGCAATCGGCTGGTGCTGCAATGAACCCAGCGGCGCAGGTGCTACGCGCCTCCTGAGTGTCTGCCTACAGAGACGACATACCCATTGGGAGGTAGAGCTATACAGCTTTTCTGTAAAAAACAAGCCACACTTCTCTACCTTCCTGCCAACAAAATTATGTATATATGTAACAGGCAGAGAGAGAGAGAAAGAGAGAGAGAGAGAGAGAGAGAGAGACAGAGAGAGAAAGAGAAGAAAAGAGAGGCTCGCAAAGAAAAGCTTCGCTTTTAAAAAGAAAGAATCCGACGAGGACTGCAATAACGGCATTGAGGAGGCCATGTGCTGACCAAGAAAATCGAAACAAAAGCACTTATAATTCAGCAATGATGCAGCAAATGTAGTGCAAATGATTTCAGGAATGACTTTTTAGTGTCTCGATGTACATTGACAATGGATACTGCTGAATTTTGTTTATTATATTGCGTTATTTCAAGGTCAGTTTATATTCTCAAGTTTTGGTTTTCATTGTCGCTTTGTCAAATTTATAAAAGTCACTTGTTGAGTATTATTCGCGATACACCTTTTTAGAACGTTCACTTTCATCCCGTTTCGGGAAGTATTATATTCTAGAAAGAAAGGGTTGTGTGCACTGTAATGCTGCAAATTTGATGGTGGTGCTCCATAGGAAGGTCGTTTTATTGTACATTTATACTTTTGATGTCGAGAAGGACTGCCCAGTTGCTTTGCATTAGCGTGACGTAAGCGATATGGCTTGTTAAGCTTGTCGCCTTATGTGTTTAGGGCTGTAATCGTTGTGAAGTTCACTCCCATGAATGGGAAGTGGAAGCTAGCCAATAACCGTTTCCGAATATCCCATCGCGTACCAGTCCGGGAAAATAATTTAGGTCCAGTGAATATTAGTCCGGCGCATTTTAAGTTATTGCTTATAGAGAGAATTTGTTATAATTGGCATGCAGCACAGCGGGCTCTGCTTGACAATGCCACCGGATTACATCCGGGAACATGGCTGCATGATGAGTTTCTGCTGCGCAACCAAATGAATTACCTTCATTCATGAGGCGGTCCTTAGATTTACGTTCCCGTGGTGGCGAGTCAACACAACAAAAAACGCTTGCGGTGGGTCTGCGACCAGTGGCACGACCATCTTGCTGCACTCCTTTTTGCACGGGACAGTAATCCCCAATCATGAGATGGACCCAACACTTTCATGCCCCGGAGTGGCGAGTCCGCACACAGATAACTATGAGGGTGAGGGTAAGAACCAGTGAAGGAATGAACTCTTTCCTCCGGGCATTTTCCTGCACCAGATGGAGCATCGGTGACCAAGTGGAAATGATCAACCTGCACGTATAAGCCGGCGATCGGGGCCTAAAACCAACCACTTTAACATTTGCTGTGTTTGATGGTGTGATTGATGTGTTTGCTGTGTTATGTGCTCTCTCTCTCTCTCTCCTCCCATCTTTCATCCCCCCATCCCGCGCCCATGTGTAGAGCAGCAAACCGGTCAGGCTAAACTGGTTAACCTCCCTGCCTTCCTTCTCCACTTTTTCCTTCCTTCTCCTACGAGAACTCGCCCACTCATGGGTCAGTGCCGTGTGCGGTAACCTATTTAAGGCAGTTAAAGATCCCTGTTAAAGAGAGACTCTAGAGAGACTACGCAAACAAACAACTTGTAAATTTGTTGTAATCATACTTCTGCCTTGTTTTTTGTCATGTATGTCCGCCTTCGTCGTCTTCATCCTCCTGCGGTGAATGTCACATCTTTCAATTGAGATCTCATCACGGTCTAGAAACAGCAAGAACGCTATGAAATACGCTACGACATGTTGAGAGATGGAAATTTCGATGTACGACGTTATTCGAGCGACTTTGATCAAAACGATTCTGATTAAGTTCTTTTCAAGAATGTCATGCTCATTGGCCATCGTACCACTCGGGAACTGCTCTTCGCTAAGGACGATGACCGGGTTACAGTTATGAAACATCAGTGAGCTTGGCACGGGGAACTTCAGAAATTGTGCATCGACATGGCTTTTGAATAATCAGGAAGGAGTTATAAACTCAAGATAAGTTTCCCAAATAGGTGGCGTGAGATAAGGAATTCGTCTGTGTAGTCCCACTGGCACTACTGGGGCCGAAAAGAGGTTGCCGATCCACAGGGATATTTCTTTCCCGTGTGCTTTTTAAGTCAGAAACCGGGATTACTTGGGAAATATAGTGAACGTATTCTACATCAGCCTCATCGAACTTTCTTTCCTTAACAGATTGTGGCGGTGATACTGTGCAACACGGGTATTGCGTTACTGGCATACATGGATGGAGTCACGAGAACCATGACGCTCGGCGGAGTGGTGCTCTCGGCAGCCGCGGCTGCCGGCTCCGGAGTGTACAAAGTGAGTACAATGCGCTGGTCTAAGTTTCTTTCTTGCTTTTTTTTTGAAAATTCAATCAACGCTTTGTAAGTGTGGAAGGCTTGCGTTCTGAGAATTAAGTGCAAATTGAAGACGGCGCTGGAAGGTTGAAGACCATGTTTCGTAAGATCCTGAGACCAGGGGCGCACATAGCATCCATGTTTCTATCGTTTATTGTTTATCGTTTTATGCGGCTCAGAGCGTATATTTCTTGCTACGTGAAATAATCTGAGTTCATATACAAGAAAAAATTCTTGCGTTAGAACTTTTTGTAAAGGCAGGTTCCAGCCGATCATGATGCTGGACATATCATTAGCGAAAGCGGCTGGGCAATCTTAAACAGCTTTATGATTGAAAAGCTTCGGGAATTCTGTCCCTGAGTGGTAAGATGTCATTTCAAGCCAGACATGCTGTTCTACATTGAGATTCAACTACAGCGAGGTTGCGCACTACAAAGAAGTATTCGAAGACACTAACACATTCGTTTCTTTTTTTTATGTAATTTCACTGTCTCTCGTTGAATATAAACGAGCTATTAAAGACATGGAATGCCATTTTATTCGTGAATGATGAGAACAACCACTCAGCTGAGTATAGATCTTAGACTTTGTAGCATAACCTCGCCGATACCGAGGATATAATAGAATTTAGCAGTTTCGTTGATTTTGTTAGAGTAGCAAAAGACCTTTCCGTTATCTCGCTTCTATTTGTAGAGTGAGAAATGATAGCTATATGGCAGTAATACCGGCAGTTCGAGTAATGGTAATGTCGTTTGTCACAGAGAGCGCAGATATCAGATTTCTTTCTCCACCTCAGACGAAGTTCTGAACGCAGAGTAACAGTTCTCTAGTAAGGTGCGGACACACTAGCGTCAAAACGCGCGCGGCACGCCGCCGGCGGTGCGCCGCGTGCCGCGAAACCTGCCGCGGAACCGGTTTGGTCTGCCGCGCAGAGGATGGGTCGAGGAGCCATTTTCGGCGGCTTGCCGCGTGCCGCGAACCAATGAGAGACGTCCGGGCTTTCTCCTAAGCGCCACCTGTTGGCTACTGCCGAAGTTAACTTCCAGCGGCGGCGGCGGAACCACGATCGACGACCGAGCGCTCTCTCGTTCCGATCTCGTGCGCTACGAGCCAGCTACAGAGGCTAGAAGGTTTTCTAGCCTCTGTAAGCCAAAACCTTCTAGCCTCTATAAGCCAGCTGCGCCTAAGCTCGCGCAGTTCGAGACAAGGCGAGATCAGTGCTGTCACGTGACTCCGCGGCGGCCGCCGCGCGCACCACCGATGTGGCCTCTCTGCCGCGCGGCGTTCTTGCCACCGGCGGCGTGCCGCGCGCGTTTTGACGCCAGTGTGTCCGTACCTGTACCCTCACATCTCGCACAACGCGCGGTTTTCCCCTAGCCACTTTCTACTTCGACACTGAGGCTAAAAGAAGCCGAAGTTCGATATGCGACCAAGATTGCGACATCAGGGCCACCTAGAGTCATGAAAGACGAATTTACATGAAAGAAATGACTTACGTCAAAACGCTCAATAATCGATAGAGGCCTGCAGTCAAAGCAGATACTCTAGCAGAGTCTCCATCAGCGGATCGATGCAATTTTGAAAAAGACGTAGAGCTCACCGCCTCGCTTAAGCGTTGAAAGCTGGTGCGCTTGGCATTGTCTACGTTTTTGAAAAGACCGCAGTTCTTCACTTAAAAACGCAAGGAGTGGGCGGGAACGCGCCCATAATTTCTAGCCCCCAGTAAAATAATCAAAAAGCATGAATTACGTCAGAAACCCTTAAAGCTTTACTGATTTCTTTTCTTCATCGAAACTTCTTTTTCCTAGGGCTCTCGCTACGTCTTCCATAGCTCTCCCTTTCAAATCTATTCGGCAATGACACGTTTAGACAATTGCATCTTGAACAGTATCATTCCGTTTATGTCATCTTCTGAGAAGGTTTATGGCTAGAAAGTCTATCGTCAGAAAAGACAAAGGCCCGTATTAAATAAAATATAGTTACGCTAAAGCTTCTCGTAAGAAAAGGCGTTAGTCATTCATGATGTTAGAAATATTAGTAAAGTGATTTTCCAATTGCAGACGTCACTTACGTACGAAAAGCTTTGTGAATACAGCCCCTTTTTACTGGTCAGGTTGCGTGCTTTTAATGCGAAGTATTTTAGCTGCCTCCCCAGATCTTTTGCGGCGTGGCCTACTTCTCCTTTGAGCAGGTGTTTAGCTACGACATCATACGTTCTCATCACTTGCATATACAAGATAAGGCATCTAGCTTCGTTGTGCGCTTTACGAGAGGGTCTTCTGCACATAAGCTTTCTTTGCCTACCTCCCCGGAATTCGGCATGGCAGAGACGGTTTCTTGCCTTGATGACTCAGCACGAGCATTCACTGACTAAAAAGATTACGTCCTCTCAAGTGGGCTTCGAACTTTGGTTCTCCAGCACGAATGCACGGTGCTCCGTCCATGAGGCCACAAGCGCTTTTTCTTGGCATTTATTACAAAATGAAACGGAGCCGTGCACAAAATATATACATTGTGACTAAAACAGTCATCATTGCGTCTACATACACAAAAGAGAACTAACAAATGAGAGAGTAGCATAAATGCATGCAGGCCTAAGTGAATATGCATTATTTGCATTATTAATTGTTCGGTGCAGTGTTCATTTTTCAGGTGACCCATGCAGTGATACTTCTGTGATACAAGTATGCAGTCAACACCACCTAAAGCGCTTTGAGACGATTGGCCCGTGCGTCCCGTCTGATAGCACCATGTCGCCCTCAATTTTCTGCTGTTGTGCTTGCCTTACACGTGGTCGATATGTTTACGCGTCGCAAAACATGATGGGACGCTGAATAGCCAATACCTGCATAATGCTTCGCATTACATCGATTTGAATAGCGCGTGGGATCTGCATCACAATTATTACGTTACCAATTATACGGAATTATACGCTTGAGGCAGGTTTATGCAATCGGTGCCGTTGTGCTGCTAACGAGATTGACGGCACATGCTTGGCCCGCACATGGGTGCTTAGAAGGTAGCCAAAGACGGCCGGTAGGCCCAGTGCGTTTTGTTCCAAAAACGGCGGGCGCGGCCTAGTTGACGCATCGTTACGCTACGCTCAGCGGAGCCAGGGCAGCGTTCTGCCTTCGCTGGTGGCAAGAGGGTTGTGCGCTAACGCTCTTTCTGTCGTCTGCTTCTTCTTCCGTATTTTAAAGAAGCGAAAATGCCTCATGATGAGCTTTAAATGCCTCATAAGATGGTGGCCTTGAAAACGCGGCGAGCGGTGCAGAAGATTTATGTGAGCTCCTCGCGCGCAAAGACGCGGTGGTGCCCCTGATCGCGCGTTCGTTGTCGGCTTCTTCCACAGCTGGCTCCGATGCCGCTCATCATGAAAAAAGAAGAGTGTGTGTGTGTGTGAGAGAGAGAGAGAGAGACAAAGCTAATCAATATTTAGTTCAGGCACACGAAACACCTTTGGTGGCAGTTGAACCCTCGAGCTTATGTGGGAGTCGAACCTATGACCTTTGGTGTTAAGGTGAAGTTAATTAACCCATTAACTTTGGTGGGAGTCGCACCCTCGACCTTTGATGTTAATTAGGGCCAATTTATTTAGAACTTAAGACAGCGTCAGCTACGGCCCTCGAACCCACAACCTTTTGCGCAAGAAAATAATAAGAAGTAACAACACATTCGAATGAGAATGTCAAGTAATTTAACTAATATCTCTCTAGCGCGCAGGCTTTCGCCTTCACCCTTTTTGGCGTGCGTTAAAGTGGCTGTCAGGTTTTGTTTACATTGCACCACATTACCTTTATTATTAATGCGAAAACATTATATGCCTCATCAAGTGGAAAATCCGGCGTCCGTTGTCCTATGGCACCAAAACCCACTTGACGAAGTGATGGCGCTACGTTCCATAGCACTGGACCTGTTGCGGCTCGCACTGCTGAATCCCACGGTGAACAGCCACGGCATCGGACCTGGCCCACTCCCAATATTGGACTAACTGGATTAAATATATTAAAGCGGATTAAAGTAGGTTAAGGTGGATTAAGGTAATCCATACCCCGGCCACCATCTGTCCGGGCAGGGACTGCACCTTTCACGACATGGCAGCTCATGCCAAGCAAGCACCCTCGGCAAGCATGCGAATAGACTTGCACACGTTACAGCAAAAAAAGGTAACTGATTACAATTACAATTACTTCATTAGAAAATGTAATTGGTTAGAGTTTCCAATTACTGCCCCATTAAAGTAATTGAGAAATTTCTCAAATGTAACCATCACGTCTACGTTATACTTTCCTCTGAACTTAATTATTGCGATTGCATAGGCACAGTAGACATAACGAACTGGCGTGGCACCCAGAGTGCGTCCACCGCAGCCTTTCACACGTTATCTTCACCAACAATTGCTTTTCAAAGCTTTCGTCGGACATCAGCAGGGACACTCAAAGCTCGCTCGACATGCGCGCTGGAGGGAAGGGCGCTTTTCTGGTGCCCGAACACGATGCGGTGTGCGAACGACACTGCGGTTACTAAATGCCGGGACGCTCGCGTTTGGGTTCTCTATGAAGCGCATCGCTTTATTATTGCTGGCGCTAGAGTTGACGCTCCCGGAGGGAGGGCCAGCGAAAAGATGAAAAAAAAAAAAAAGCTGAGAAAGAAAGATATAGACCCTATGTGATTTTCTTGAATATTCACGCCCGAAACGGCCGTAGTTGTCAATACATACCAGCGCCAGTTTAATTCATCGACGGACGTCTGGTAGAGCTACATAGAATAAAGTAACAAATACTGAGCATCCGGGTTAGCCTGGCGGAACGTGCGCATCGCAAGGGTGCTGCGTCGCTTGCTACGCCTTGGCTTGTCAAGAGAGGAACTGGTTACATGTGATTGGCTACTGAAAAAAGAGAAATTTAATTAAAGTAAGCGTTACGAATAATATAGTAATCGTTAGTTTAGAAAAGTACCAATAAATGTAATTGATTAAAGCTAATCAATTACACAATTCGTTACGTACAAGTTTGCATGCATTAAGAACAGGCTGAACGCTAACGCGGCCGTTCGTTTGGGTGCTGCCGCAGTGTCCGGCAAAAGATGACAGCCGCCTACAAGCGCTGAAACTTTTGGGGCCGAGTTTACCAAACTTTTCGTTCATTTGTGCTCTTTTCTATTGGCTGGCCATCTTCGCTGATAACATGTTGAGCATTAGCACTGGCTAGAATTTACGAACAGTTACAAAGTAAGAGCTCCACTTCGGAACATAAGAGTCTGTCATCCTGGCAATGCCACTAGATAACGCCCTGTCAGTTTCGATGTATGAATTTGCACTTTCAGGCTCACTTCTACTCATTTCAGCACCCTCTCCACGTATTTCATCTAGCGAGAGGCTTGCGTGTGTTGTTTGAAGACGAACCACCACGAAATCCCACGAAATAGCCGAAGAAAGCAATCGTTTCAACAGTCACTGCACGCATGCACACGTTCAAGAGTTAGTCATCACTGTGTTTCATTACCAGAGACGCTCGGCACTTAGTCATATGGTCCTTTGTTGTATTGTTTGTGACGGGCCCAGCACGATTAACGGACGCTGAAAGGTGCGTCCTCGTTGCAAGTGTTACACGCTCTCGTCATCCCTCCTTTCGCAGGTGACGTTCAAGAAGCTCATAGGCGACGTGTCGTTCGGTCAGCTGTCGCTGTTCTTCAGCCTAATCGGCTTCCTGAACCTGCTGCTCATGTGGCCAGTCTTGCTGGCGCTGTACCTGTTACGCTTCGAGACGATCGTGTGGAGCCGCATGCCCTGGGGAATGCTCGCCGGCGCAGGCGCACTTTCGTTACGTGAGTTAACACTGTGTTTCGTGCTTTGTGCACATGGGGTGGCGATAGGGCAACGACCTGAATTCTGGTAAGCGAACATATTGCCACTCCAAATAAGCCGGAAAGAAATGATTGAAATAAAATTGCTCAGAACAATCAGAGTTTATCGTCGCCCTTGTCGTCCTTTCAAAATACCACTCCTTTGGTCATGCAATACTCAGATTTCATCATATACTTTTTCATGATTCCCTTTGTTGAGGATTGAATTTGTACAGACTTTCGAACAAAAGCAGCAAAAATATGTAATTTTCGAATACATGTAATCATCTCATGGCTTTAAGAATTAGTCCCGATGTTTAAGCATAGTTATATGTTGGGGAAATCGACAACTGGCACTGAAAACTATGCAATAATCTAACAGTCTTGGGCGCACAAAAATATCCTACAGAAGGGTTTCACATGTCTCCCTCTGAAATTCTCTTTTCGGATATTTCTGTGCGCCCAAGGAGGTCGGAATGCTTACATAGTTTTCAACTACGTCTTTTGTCATCGCACGTCTAGTTAGAGCTCCGTTGTCGGCCTCTACAAATTTTTGTAAGGCCCTAGTGGTAAGGGTGTTATCAGTGCGACAAGAAGACACCCTGAAGGGTGTAAACATTTTCGCAGTAGTATAGTGGATTCGAGACGCACACAGGGACGGCTCCGACATAAAAGCGTCGTTTTCAGCGAATGACTTCTCACAGAAGTAATTATATAAAATTGCCTGGAGGAAATATACTCCACACGCAGACACAGTTCTTTGCCCAAGAAGGGTGATGGTTTGGACTAGTTGGCTTTCCATTTTAGATTGTGTGGTACAGCGCGAAGCAGGGACAAAGGACGCAAAAAAAAAGAAACGAGGAGAAGCGCTTACTGCCAACTGTAATTTTATTGCCTGGTGCAAGGTGTTATGTTGTCTGTGCATAAGCAAGCCATCCCTGGCCTTATCACGAAGGGAGTTAGCATTCTTAAACAAGGGCAGCGCGAACAGTGAGCGGTGATGGCATCTCCAGAATGTTTTTCTTCTTGGTTGTTTCATCTGTATTTGTTTTTTGCATATATATTTTTATGTCGTTTTCCCTCTGTTTTTTTATTATAACACCTTGCACTAGGCAATAAAATTTCAGTTGGCAGTAAGCGCTTGTACTCGTTTTCCTTGCGTCCTTTGTCCCTGCTTCGCGCTGTACCACACAATCTAAAAAGTTCTTTGCCGCCGAAACTATGTTCCACATCGCGCCCAAAGTTTGACAAATAGCAGTGTTTGGAACTATTAAATTTCGAGGCGTTTTTTCGCAGCGAGAAACTGTGTGAGAGAGAGAGCGTAAGCTTTTATTTCAGATCAACATGATTTGAGTCCGGCGTCTTTTTAGTGGGTCTGGGCACCCACCGCGGACGCGGTTCCGAGACGAAGAAACTGCGATTTTTATTCGAATATTTCAGAGTCTTGAAAGACCCTACTTTCGGCTTGTCACAACCACACGTCTCGGAAATATATAAAAAAATTCTTTAAAGATTGTATTCATCTTAACAGTTTTGCAAAATTCAACGCAAAATGATAAATATAAGTTTGCTAGCGAGTCCACACGCGTTCGATTGGGTCGTGTTTTCAGGCTGAATATATCCACCTAAAAACACTTTTTTTTGCGCATGGTAAAGGTCATGCAAGCTTCGATGATCATACTTTAGGCTTTTTCTGCCAGCGAATAAAAGAAAAACCTCCAAAAATGGAGCATTTCGTCAAGGTTTGTCGGCCTGTGCAAAACGAGGAACAGCTAATGTTTGACAAATGCAATTTTCGGTGTAGACCCCTCTTCATTCTCCCGAGGAAAATTAGTGCTGCTCTCATAATGTACAGTATCCGTATCTTCTGGCAGCACGTTTTATGATGCTCAGGTTGGTGCTTTACAAGAAAGTTCAATTGGTGCACTCCCTGCCTTTGCTGTCCTTGCACTCTCTCCGTTTCTCAAGTGGTGCTAGCACCGGCGAAAATGATTTCTCGCAAACAGCATTTCATGAAGTGATCTTTTGTCCAATAGTAAAGGGCCTCCAGTTCTTGAAATAAAACTGCCCGTGGTTGAGCGCCAAGGCTGGGACAGTTCGGATGGAATGACGCATACATCAAATTATAAATTTGTTGGGTAATTAACGCGAATCTCAGGCCGTATAAAAATCGAAAGGAGGCACCGCAGAATTTCACAATCCACTCGGGAATAACAACACGCCTGGATTCGCCTAAAATAAGTTGAAGTGCTAACTTCCCGGGTCGAAAGACGGATTTTGAAACTGTGCGCGAATGTTTTCTTGTCTTCGAGTGGTTAAATAAGCCCTGAGCCTCTCCTTTTGATGACTGAATTAGTGGGGGCACCCACATAATTTAAGATAAACTAGTTTCCCTGATCAACAACCCAAAGCAAGATAAAGATGAGTGTGACCTCGTTGGGTTTCTCAACGTGCAAATGTGGCTGTGTCGCACGATAGGGCACCCCTACACGAGTTGAACGTGAACCTTAGGGCAAATATCATGGTTCGTCCATTTCCGCGGAATGTGCACCCCGTGCACAATGTAGGGAGGCGGGTCGCGAGAGCTAGGGCTTTGTTGCGAGAGGCAAAGGATCAGGAGGAGGAGTCTGCGTTTGTTGACGCCGCATGGATTAATGGTAAAAATGCTTATTCGGTGGTGGTAGTAGATGGCAAAGGGAGCGTTAGAAATGCTGCTTCCATTTATACCAAAGATCCGGGGGTTGCTGAACACGTGGCTATTGCTCTAGCACTAATTGATTCTAGAAGAGTTTTGGTGTTTAGCGACTCGCGACCTGCGATTACAGCCTTCTCTAGAGGACTTGTTGCGGAACCGGCTAACAGACTGCTGCAGGGTAGGGATATCACTTCGCATACCGTTACTTGGTTCCCGGCGCACATGGGGACAGTGGAGGGAGCCCCGCGTAACCGCAACGAGGTGGCGCACAGGGAGGCACGAGGATTAGTGTGCCATGTACTCCCTGAAGGGGCTGGATCTCCCGCTCCTGAGTACAGGGACCAACTGTTAACCTACAACAAAATCACCAAGCACTATTACTTAGGGCGCAGGGCATTCCCGTTGCCAAATCCTAAATTAAATAGGCCGCAGGCGGTTGCATTAAGGCTTCTGCAGACATGGACGTACCCTAACCCGGTCATCATGAATAAAATTAATCCGGACTGCGGGGTTTCAGTCTATTGTAGTAAGTGTGGGGGTTTGCTCGATTTACAACACATGCTGTGGCGCTGCTTGGCGTTGGCCGGTGATGGTTCTCGAGGTGAACAGTGGTGGCAGCGAATGCTGCACAGTGAAGTGCTGGCGGACCAACTCAGGGCTGTCCAGAGGGCCCGTGTGATGGCAGAGGGGCTGGGCCTCTCTGTACCGACATGGGAGCGGCCCGCATCAGTCCCAGACTGATCCCTCAGGACCTAAATAAAGTTCTTCATACCATACCATACCTTGTCAACTAGAGATGTGATATGTTATGTGCGCACACATATGTACGTTCAGCGACGTAAATTTGGACTACATATGTTTGAGCTGTTTGATCTGCACGCCTGTGATTAAGGATCCATTATTCATAGAGAAGTTCTGCATCAAACGTTAAATAACGTTGGTGTTTGAAGCATTATCAAAATATCCGATAGAAAAAAAAATAGAATCCAGGGACCGTATTTTGCAGCAATCATCATATTCATACGGAAGCTGGACGCCGATAACAATGAAAAATGCGTGAACTTGCCCCCAGGGGCCAGATTCACAAATTCTGCCCTTATGAAAGCTTATGTCATTGGCCAGATGCCTTCGAATGCTTACCAACAGTAAATATTCATTTTTCTAGCTTGTGATACTTATAAAAAGGCAGGTATACAAAATGCATTCCCGCCTAATTCCTATTTACTTATTGGTGCAATCGGACGCGATAACAATAACCGAACTTTCTGTGTAACATTAACTGTGTTCTTCTGCGGAGAAGTGCATGTAAACGCGGATCTGTTTTCTTCTTTTGCAGTATCAAATTTGCTGGGGAATTTCGGCATCATCTGGACTTTTGAAATATTCCTCACATTAGGACTTGCGTTTGCAGTGCCAATTTCTGCGAGTAAGTAACCTTTCGCAGAGTCATTGCTACATCATACGTATCCGTTAGTCCGAACTCCGAAGAACAAATACATATGCAAAAACATTCGAACGTGTTCTCGTGTTGGTCAGAAAAACAAAATAAGTATCTGTTCCGGCTCTAATGTTTCAGCGTGATGGAGAGTTTTGTTTTCCCTTCTCTAGACGCCCAGTGATCTTCACGTCTAGCACTAACATATAAATTTCTAGTATATGTGCCAGCCTGTGCTCCTGATGTATTAATACTACCTTGTGCTACGCGTGGGTGTTTCATTGCTTTAAAAGCTATATCCCTCCTTCTAAATGGGATTGCAGTTATTAGCCAGCATCTTCTAGCACAAATAATTTTCTTTCCCACCTTCTCCATTTTAATATTTCCCACGGTGATCCCCTTTGCCACTGTAATTAAACCTACTTATTTATGACTTGCTATTAACTTCATTTGGCTTCTCTTGCTTGCAGATGTAGTCCTTGTCTTTGCTCCTTAAGTATAAATACCATATGTTCTGGGCGGAAGAAACCATCAGCTTATTCAAACTCATATTTTACCCCTTTCCTCGCGGTTTTTCTCTCGCGAAGGCGATTTTGGCACTTAAATATGCACTTATGTGCAATATCTATAATCACTTGCAATGATCCAGTTGCTACAAATGGGAACTCGATTTCTAGAGGTATCACAATGATATGCACAGGAAACAGAAATTTAAATGCAATGGATAAGGGAATGGTTGTTTGATTGATGTAGTTCACTTTCACTTGAGTGCATATTAATTGCTCTCGGAAATTACAGGACCATGAAATACCGTCATAATCAAGTACTATTTCCGCATTTTATTTATTTTACATGTAAGTGCCTTCCTCGCTTAATTGCTTATACACCAACCGCTGTGAAGCAACTTTTCCAGGAGTCATTTTCTTGTCATTGTGTTCATTTCATTGTTGTTCCTTGTTATTCATTTCCGTTATTTTGCCTCAGAGGCCATTCGTAAGCTTGGGCACAGACCAACTCCAGAACCCGCCACTGACGATGCAGGAAAAATGCACTTTCTACGTCGCCCCACTTCTTGACCTAAGCGACATCCTAGAGAACAACATCCAGTGGCTTACGCTCATGTCACTAATGATTTGTGCGTTTGATCACGTGGTGCCCCGTCTGACGCGTCGTCCCCCATTCTCTTCCTGCGCGCAGTCGTAGACGTGTACATCTACGAGGTGATGTTCGAGGGCATGAAGCTGGCCGGAATCTTGCTCATCCTGATCGGCTTCATGCTGGTGCTGCTGCCGGAGGACTGGCCCGACTACCTGACCATGATTCTGCGCTACCGACGGAGCAGCCGCCGGCGCCGAACAGTCGCGAAGAAGCCTACGCAGGACACCACCACGGGACACCGCTCCCGCCTGAGGACGCCGTCTGGTCGCATCAAGTAGCGCTTGGACGGGTTTGAGCTCGGGGACCTGCTCAGAGTTCAAATCCAGAACAAACGACTAGAGCAGACGGCGCACTTCAGCGTCGACATGGCCAGTACGGTGTACGGCGGCCAGAGAACTCCGGACAGCGAAGCGCACGAGTACATATTCTAATGAGGCAGTGAGTGGTGCGCGCAGAGTTGCCTCCCTTTGAAGGCAACCACGTTGATGCTGCGCACAATGCGACGGTGCTGTCGTTCGCGCTGTCTCGGACAAGTTGTGTGCAGAACTGGTATCGGCAGTGCGTCATGCTGACGAAGAATCGCGGGGCTGTTGTTACTGCCACTCAACGTTGCTCGAGAGATGTTTCGGCTACATTGCAGTGAAGACCATGCTGTGTTGATGCGCGTAGAGGTGCGCGCAAACTTCGGCTGAAAATTGGGGAGAAGGACGCCGAAGTTGGACTTGTTTGTTTGAAGGGATAATGGTACGAGAAGAGCGTGTTGGTGGTGAACGAACGTTAGCGTTGGATAGTCGAGCGTTTCTTGTTAGATTATTACTGCGAGAGTCTAGGAGGCAGTTGTTGAGCGCACGCGGTGACGTTGACGTTTCGGTGACTTTCCTTTTTGGTCGTTCAGCGTAATGCGGTGCTCAAGTCTGTAAGTTTGCAGTGAAGTGTGTTTCCATGAGCACTAACAACTTGCACTTGTTTGATAACCAAGGAAGAGCTGCAATAATATGCGTGTCACGTTGATGTCACAAAAGCATCCACATCTGAGTCAATGCAACCGAGCTACTTGCCGATATTTCTTCTAGCGATCAACAGAATACTGGTATCTTCAATCAACGTATTGCACTTTTCTTGCTGCCCCATTACCTCAAATCTAGATTTTTCACACTTTGTTATCGCTTTATTTGATATTCCCATCTGTCACTTGCTATTTGGGTGGCAATACGATGTTCGCCGTAAATGTAGCGAAACTTGGTACTAACGTTAGAAAGAAGGTTCCCATGTGTTTTATTTTATCTGCCTTTAAGTAATATATTTTCTCTATCAAAAATTTATATCACCAAAAAGAAATGATCTGAGCTGCAGCATGAACTGTGAGCACTTGCTATCTCTAGTCAGTGGATGAATATCATTGTCTGAGCCTGGCACCGTGAATGTCATGGGCAAGTTAAAAAAAAGTAAACGTCGTATTGCTTGATGTAGGAATGTTGAGAGATCAGGTAAGGGACACACCAGATCTGTAAGGTGCATGTATTTATTTTCCATAACGCATAATTGTCTCACTTTTGCGGTTCACTTTAATTTGTTCACTGCACATTGCCGGCAGTGGCAACGTCATGCACACAGCAAGCTGCGCGGTAGCGTTGCTTTCATCATGGCTAAAATAAAGACTGCAAGCCCGGTACGCGTGATAAAAAAAGAGTGTTCTGGTTTTCCTTTGTCCCGATGAATGACAGATCATATCTTCAAAAGAAACAAAGAGTGTGCAAGGTCGATTCAAATAGGTCGCGAAGCTTCGGGCGAAAAGCGGTTCAGTACAGATTGTCACCGACATCAGCATGGGGGGTTATGGGAGCAGCGATTGAAGCGCGACTATGTTTGGAGGGAACAAATATTGGGAAAGAAAAACGCGTTTTTAATTCAAACGAGACACAGTTAGATTCATTCAACGAAAATAAAATTCCTAGTCAATTTTGTATATTCGTGATCAGTTAAATAAATGCGTTTAATTTTATTATTATTAATTAATGCATTTCTTTTCAGCGCCCATCGCTACTGGGGGCGTTGACGTCACTATCACTCGCAGTGCAATGCACGTCTTGAAATGGGCAGAAAGGCGCACTCGTAACACCTGTTGAAATACGCCCCCCTCACAATTTGTGTTTTCTTGCTTGTCGAAGTTTGCCTGAATTTGGTGACGCGGGTAGCTTCATTGCTTCGTAATCTGCTCAGTCAAAAGTAGTGAGTTACGACCGTCAGATAATTGTGTAGTTGTTTTCGTGCGACTGCGCTGGCCGACGGACTTGGCATCCGACAATAAGATCAGCACTCTACACCTAAAGCTTTCGTCGGCCTCCAAAGAAAGTATGTTCTGCGCAGGGATGCGATTTCGAGAACCGTACGGCTGGCCTTTTCCTGCATCGCTTTCCGCGCTGAAAGCTCGAAACACCCATCAAGTCGAATGGCGGGGCATTTGAATATATAGCTCCAAAGGAAGAACAACAAAACAAATTTCGCGCCTTCGAAAACAAAACGACGTCTCTTTTGCTTTAAACGGACATGGCGTCACGTTATTTTTTCTTCCGCCGGAAGTGTTCCCACCACATACAGATGGCGCTAAGCCCCATGAACCGGCGATGGACCGCCATGTTTTGAACGTATGGGCTCCTATGGAAGCTTCGCTACCAGGTATATTTACCTTGGAGTGTGTATAATGTTGCGTAATTAGGAAAAAGCGACAACTACACTTTAGCAGTAAAGCCAAAAAATTATGAAGAGAATTCAGCAAATCCTACAACACTGAACTCATTTAATGCGACAGTAGGCGCAGGCTGTCACAGCGGACGCCGCCATCTTCATGGGAACTCCTTTTCGAAACATACAACAGGCACATCATCATCAGGATTTTCATCGTGATAAAATAGTTCGGTTACAGTCACAACTTATTCATCCTTAAGGGCTACTTGCGGGGTTTCTGCGCACCGCAGCTAAAGATACAGAATGAATTCGCAATACATTGCATGGGACCCGCCGTGGTTGCGTAGTTGATTTGGTGTTGTGCTACTAAGCACGAGGTCGCGGGATTAAATGCCGGTGATGGTGGGCGCATTTCAATGGGTGCGAAATACAAAAAAAAAGAACCTGTGTACTTAGGTTTAGTTGCACGTTAAAGCACCCCAGGTGATCAAAATTAATCCAGCTTGCTTCATACTCAAATTGTTGTTTTGACACGTAAAACCTCATCATCTATCAGTACAGCGGACGGATCGAATCCGCATAAACATTTCTATGCGCAGTTATTACACACATTTATGCTAAGGTAATTGCGGGTCAAAGTGCTGTGATAGATGTTCTTATTATTTTTTTTTAGTCAGGCTCATGAACCAGCCAGTATGGCAGTGCATGCTACTGCTCTATGGCAACGACAAAGAAATATTTGCTAAACGCAATCATAGCGCCATGTAAACGTCGAAAGCTTAGACTTAAAGAAAATGACGGGAAAAATGTTTTCGCGTGAAAATTGTGCAGATCCCACGCACTGTAAGAATTTATGTTAAGCGAAGCATTTTGCAGGTACCTGCCTATCTAGCATTGCCTGAGGTTCCGCAAAACGACACGAGGTGCACAAACGTGTCTGTGTAAATTGAGTGGTTCTGCGTGTGAGGTCGCGAGCTTGCGTATCTGTGATGAGAGCAGCACGGCGATGACCACTCTGAATACGCTCCTACAGCGGCAACGGCATAATTTCTACGCTAGCCGTCGGCGCGAGCTTAGGACATGGAAGCTGTTGGTTTCTACTTAGGCAGTGGACGAGAGTTAGCGAGAGAAACACAGACTGTGACGGCGACTACGGGTTGCGCAATCGTACGTGCGTACCTGTGGCTATGTGACGCATGTTAAAGCGACGATGGCATTTGTACTCTGGCGAATAAATGGTAAAGCACTGTTGACTTGACCGATCACGAAGTCGGTACAACGTCGCACAATTTCTACGTAGCATGCTAGGAGAAAAGTACCGAGGAAAGTGGGCCGGTTCCGGAGGCAGGGCAGTCTAACATGGCGCCTTTGAGCGTGTGTTGTTACAAGGAGAGAAGACAAGGAAGGTAGCAGCGGGGGTACAAGTCACCGAGCGTTGCGAAGATCTGGCTGGTTTTTGGATCGAGACAATTATTATGACATGCAGTAAACAAACAGGCGACAGTTCACAGCAGTATGATCTTGCTGCTCTATTATTTTAAGCCTGTAAGCTCTGAGACATGCGAGGTAATAAAGAAAAAAAAATGTGGCGGCCCAATGGTTAGTGCATCGGGATGCTGTGCTCGATGGGTGAGGTTCTGTTCCTCCGTCGCTCAAGCATTAATGTCTGTTTATTAAAGTCAGGCAAACATTAATTAAATTGAATTCTCGGGTTTTACGTGCCCAGACCACGATTTTATTATGAGACATGCCGAAGTGGGGTACTCCGGAATAATTGCGACCACCTGGTGTTCCTTAACGTGCACCCATTGCACTGTACACGGGCGTTCTTGCATTTCGCCCCATGGAAATACGGCCGGCATTTAATACCGCCACCTCATGCTTAGTTAGCGCCGTAACGCCAAAGCCACTAAGCAACCACGGCAGGTGAGGTAAGCCGGAACCTTACGTAGCGCAAAGCTCCAAGAATGAGGCAAAGAATGCTTCGCATTGAAATCGTATCGTACGAGCGAGGCAAAGCGTAGAAAAGCTTATGCCGCAACTTGTGTTGACTGATTTTCCAATGCTACACCGTTAACTTACTGCTGGCTATAATCGCGTTCCAGTCGCAATTAGATGTTATGTAACGTGCAACGTGATTCTGATGATTTTCTTACGTATGTGATAGCTATGTTTGGTAAGAGTCCTATGCTACTGCGGCACACTTTAACGATTTTGCATTTTCCTGCCAATTCACGGCTCCTAAGCGATGCTGCGCACGGAGGGAGGCGACAACGAAAGTGTCCTTCTTAAGAATCCGAGTGACTTTGGACTATATGCGGCAAGCTTAAGTGTGTGCCTGAACCACGTGAGTTGACTGTTTATTGATTTCGGGGTACACACCATAAGCGTGCACCACTTACATTTCGACACGTCAGGTGTCATTAGACAGCTGGAGTACCAGCTAGCAATATTGTTTAGGTCATCCTGACGAATTACCCCCAGAAGGAAATATGGACCAGTAGAAAACGCAAGTCATTTGGGAATAATTGAATGCACGAAGAAATGTCTTCAGGTAAGGTCACTGACAAAAATGAAACAGTGGAGGACCAATCGCATATCCTCAATGTTCACCAGATAATTTCATAGTTTGTGTGGAATGATTATTGCAGAATACAGTGCTTAGAATATATTTTCATAGAACGCATTCAATCTAATGGACCAGTAATGCATCAAGCCTAAGGGAAGAGAGCTTAACCGTGAGGCGACTATGGGCAACACAATCAGAAGCTTTTGAAGAGCCATGGTAAATGACGTCGGTTTGAAATCCAGAGTCCAGCATATATAGCAGCATATAATACAGGACCTCTCAAGTGATGCACGTCATCGAAGTTGGACAGTGTAGTTTGTGGAGAATGAATGGGGCTACCTGTTTTTGTATGGTTATAACACGATGAATTTTTCAAGTATTAGGGAGCGAGGAAGGGTTAAAAACTGCGTAAAGATGTGTTGCAGTACCGCATTTGAAATTGATCTAGTTACCTTTAATAATTTGGCAAGTATGTTATTTGGGCCAAGGGAGGTTGACAGTTATTCGTTGTCGATGAGTTTAGCTTTCTCTAAGAACTAGCTGAGTGGTGATACAGTAGGAACTTCAGTGTGTGGCTCAATGGCAAACGGTTAAGTAAAAGGTGGCTCGAAGGTTCCATGCGGTGGATTGCTTCCTATTGTCGTCTTAGTCCACCGTGGTATTTCCTGCTATGGTCTCTGAAACACGTGCACTGACACCGACAATCTCAGAGTCTGCGTTGCACGGAAAGCGTCTCCCGAAATGACATCCCTCGTTCAGCCACCGAGGATGAAATGAAGTCTCAGCTTGAAGTGACCAGCACTTATCTTTTTAATATTTGAAGCAGCTAAATGAGTTTTAATTACCTATTTTTCAACGACACTCAGACGCCTGAGCTGTATCAAGCTGCTGAAAAGAATATGAAATCTTGTTATGCCTATTGCAAAGCGCTTCTTTGTTTTGGCACGTACAACCCCATAATTGTATTAAAGTTTCATACTTATGCCGCGATGTGATGTGCCATGGGAGGTAATGAATACGCTAAACCCTCTCGGAGGTTATGAAGTATGCCGAACAACAACGCCTCAAGCAAACACCTCCCTCTGTGTGTTCTGTGTACTATGCAAACAGCAGTCGTGCGCCCATGGTAACGCTTAACATCAACTCACCACGCTCGTGTTGGAATAAATACTGAAAAAATTAATATTCACCGTCAACATCCCCGATATCGTCAACCAAAGCAAACAGCACAGAATTATTCGCTTACATTGACTTCCACAGTGTGTGGGATCCGGATACTTCTACAGCGAAGCTGGCTATGGCTAGGATCTGAAAGAAGTGTGTACGGGGATGTTGAAAAAAACAACAACAAATCATCATGTGAGCCGATCCTTGTGATAGTGCAGGAAGGTTCCAAGCTCAGTGGCACATACTGTTGTGGGCTCGGGGACCTGTAACGCACCCGTGAACTACCGTTATCACACGAGGGGCCCAAAGAAGTCCACGCACAAGGGTAAGAACAGATGATTTTGAAAGAAAAAAATCTTTTGTACAACTTTTTCAAAAACGAATGTTCAAAAATTATCGGCAGCAACCTCTAAACACGCTAGTGCCACTTCTCGCGCGTTAATCGTCGTCGTCGTCGTCGTCTACTTCTACAGCTGGAAGCATTGTGCAAAAAACTATCATCAAGCAATGGCTTGAGCGCCGTCATCTTTTACAGCTGGCTCCAGTTCCGCTCACCATTCCAGCGTATAATATCACGTAATGGGGAGGCCGCCTTTAAGGGGATGTGCGCCATTGCTTAAGGTGGTATGAGCCATTCGTTGTCTTATGTGACGGACACATTTAATAACGGAGCTGATACGCGAATGTGTGTGCGTACCTACATCACCACGATGACCACAGATTAGGACAATAAATATGTTCGTACTTTTGTTCAATATTCTGGGTCCCCTCTGCATCGTACGCTAAACAGCTTCGCTGGTCATGCACCTTCACAGAATGGAATGACTCATCAATTTTTTCTACGAGAATTATTTTGGGTACGAGGGCATGGTTTTTCTTATCCAAAGGTGTCATCAGTCCCGTCATACTCTGTGAGATGAAGGCTAGTGACATCATTCCATCGTCGGAAAAGAGAGAACAATTCGTTGATCCTTTTATGTCGGTAGCCTCAGTCCAGTTCAGTTTATTGACCTTATAAAGTATAAAATATACCCCGAGGAAGCATTATATCTGGTCTGGATTTCAACATATGCTCCAGATTACGTGCATGGCTTCATGTGTGCAAGGTGATAAGCGATGAGCTGTCGAAACAAGGACGGGCAGGTGATGGCATCAGTGTCGGGAAGAAGGCCGTTCCATTCCGCGAAAACTCTGCGCAGTCGTCGTCGTCGTCTTCTTTTTCCAGTCGTGGTCAGAAGGGTCCTACTGCAGAGGTTGGAAGCATTACACCTCCTGCTAATCCAATTCACTTATGTGGCAAGCACAAACTTGCTTTAAGAATGAAAAATAAATAAATGTATGATAAACTGCAAAAGAAAAGGAACACTTCAGCATACACAACTCAAAATGTGCCATCTGTGAACAAGGTGAAGCAGTTGGTTGTTTAATGTATCGTTTATTTTCACCCTATTGCTAGATTTTAGAGACAACAACACACCGAGCACTGCGGCTTATCTGATCGCCCAGTCGGACATGTTGTTACATCAACTATGGTTTTATTTGAGTGAGCGAGCGATTTATTTGAACAAAAATTGGTAGTGCTGTGCGCCGACTCCTCCACAAGCAGGTTGGTTCATTATTACTCCCGTGATGGCCTCTCCCACGTCCTGCATGTAAATAAAAACGTACGCACCACAGTATTCTTTAGGTATGTCGAACGTTAATACGCGAATAGGTAGATGAAGTCGAGCACGGCTGAAACCCGAGTGAAGACGCCCGGCCTATGCGGCGCTGCGCAGGATATTCCCCAAGAAGTGATTCCCGCCAAGACCCAGGAGCCATCTTCTCGGATACACTGCAGGGGACCTCCGGAGTCACCCTGCGAAAAGAATGTATCACGTCAGCACTACGCAGCCAATTGTGGTGCGGCATCATCATCATCATCAGCATCATCATCATCATCATCATCAACAACAACAACAACAACAACAACAACAACGACGACAACAACAACGACAACGCAATATAGAACGGAAAGGTGGCCGTCGTGCAGCAGTTTAGTGGGTTGGACTTCCACCTGCGGGAAGTTGTCTTTTTCTCAACTTTAATTTTCCTTTTCACTGCTAAGCGAACGTCTACCTTTAAATTATACAGAACAGTTTCCTTCCGCAACGCTTTCTCTGGCTTCATCGTCAACTTTCTTCAAGTAATCTTTACTCTAACCAATTTTACGTGCTTTGCCAAACACACAAGGACGCTCGCGTTGCCGGTGAAGCCGTATCGTTACGAAATATGTTCACCTACACGCTGAAACGAGATTCGGGAGGAATCTACAGAGTAGGACCAGCCGACGCTGCGTGCAGCCTAGGTCACGCGCCCCGCTCTTAATTCTCCCTCTGGCTCAATCGTGCAGTGCTGCGACGATATAATACGCGTACGCGGGTGGTTTACAGCGTGTGCCGTAGATAACAGTTAGTTCTAGCGTGTCCGGTATTGCGGTATACGCTGTGCCGTTTTGCGGATTACCTGAGGCGTAAACGTGAGAGGCCATGTTGATGGTCCCACCTGGTGGCACATAGCTCAACCAGACAAACACATGGCTGCTATTGCAGTAACCAAGTGTATTATACTTCGATGCTGGTGTAAATTTTCGGCAGTGGCGTAATCGTGAAGACTTCGCCTTTTTAAATGCTTTTTTTTTGCTACAGAAATAGTCATGGAACACGAAAACGCGCCTAATTAGCATTGCGGTTTGACTATCCGTCACAAGATGTCGCTACCAGCGTCCGGAAACCCGGTATTACGCAAACACCATTGCGCATAACAGAAAGCCGGACGCGCTAGAAATCTCTCGTAGTAGGAGCGCATGCCGCGGTAGCTCAGGGGCTATGGCATTCTACTGCTGTGCACGAGGTCGCAGGTTCGATTGCTCGTCCTGGCGGCTGCATTTATTTAAGGGCGGAATGCAAAACGCTCGTGCACTGGGGGCAGGCAATAAAACACTATGCACTTTAATACATTAGAAGAATTCCTCTGCTGCGCCCCTCATAGACCGTGAATAGCTCTTACGGCGGCAAATCCCGCAATTTTTTTTTTAAATACTGCTATGTGCGTTCCGCCTCGCGACACCCGGGTACGTGCGCTCAGTGCGCTATGCTTATTCACGACACAACACTAAAAATACCTCGTGGCGTCGGAAGGCAACGTTGTTCACTACATATATTTAATTCGCAGGTTTAGTCCATGCGCGAAGACTCTATTGCAACATACAGGGGAAGGCTGTCACCATAAAAGCTGGCATAAACCACAAGCAACCAGCGACAATAGATATTACTTGTACAGCCACATACCTAAATGAAAGATTAATCGTGCAATATCGCCAAGCAGTGCAGTGCGCTGATTAAGATTGTCAGATGCGAAACAAGGCCCTTTACTCCTTGTTCGCTAACGTCAGTAATTTAAGCCCTTAGCATGCGTGTATAAACAGTTCCTGTGTGTCCTAGATGAAAAAAGAAAGCAATTTAAACTAAAATATAACTGAGGCCTTCACGTTTAAAAAAAAGCAGCAATAAAGAAAAGACCATCTACTGTTTTCTTCCACGTACTTGAAGGAAACAAGAGACAAAAGCTGTAGACGGAATTCACAAAGCATTTCGTTTGTAAGTGCTCTCTGTCATCGCCTGGCTGCCTTCGCGAAGGATACGTCCAACATTACGATTCACTGCAGATATTCTTACAAAGAGTTATAGCCTAAGAGCTTCTTTTTGTGTGTGTGAATACAAGGTGGTGTTATACTCACATTTCCGGTAAAAACAATATGACTAGGCGCAATGAATTGAAATAGAATCGTTACGTTATTCCATGATGATGATCCTGGCAATGCCTGGAGTTCAAAGATCTCATATATTAAGGTCACGTTTCTCGCGTTTAGCACGGTTTAGTCATATAAATTTGCACGCATAGCTACGTGAATGTCATGCCTGTTAAGCGGGCATAACTTCGCGAAATCCCAAATCACAGGGCATGGCTCACCTTGCACGGTCCCTTTCCACCTTCGTCGTAGCCTGCACAAAACATTCTGCCCGTCACGTTGTTCACATCTTCGTAAGCTTCTCGACAGTCGTAGTCGTTCCACACGTAAAGGTTAGTCTTCTGCAGGACGTCCGTAGTTGATCCGTCTTCAAAACACCATAAATATACATCACGTGAGGTCGACCAGAGATTATGTATCCAACGATGAGCTAGCTGATTCTGAACAAGCATTATTCAATTAAATGGACATCAAAGACGTATACTAAGTTCAGCTGTCTTAGTAAAACAGGCTTCCGTAACAGCAAAACGGCTACATTTAATAAAGCCGAAGCTTTCTTTTGTTACTTTCCCGGGTTTGGAGTATCTGCCTGACTGTTAGGTCAGTCACTGTCTTGCCGGATCTTGTGGATATAAATACAAAGGTTACATGAACGTACTGACGAATTGGCTCATAAAAACATTGTATGCAGACCACGTACTTCCAGCTATAGTTTTCATAAGAAGAAAGTAACACTCTGCATAAATCCTGAACATATAGTGTCGGCTCACAGGATCTTTGGTTAGCAGCGCGGTGATCTACATGGGAAGTAGGAGAAGTGACCGGAAGGAGCGCCGATTTACGAGAATTTTTATTGCGCACGTAAACCCGCGGCCTAAATTGCCACGCTCTGGGACAACAGTAAGTACACGTAGATGGCACGTGTTAGGAAATTTGTCTTGCTTTCTTTTTAAAGAAAAAAAAACACTTGCTTTTATTTTCATTGTGTGTCTTCGCGCTGCTAACCAAAAATGCAACATTACCAACATGCTCGTTCAGCCACCCCTGGCTCACAGGAGTCTCTAAAGCACAGCGACCTGTAAATCGAATGACAAATTCTACTTAACGGACTCCTTGAGTTACTTTATTTTCTTTGATTTAACCATTCAGTATTTGCCAGTGGATTCTTGGCCACTTCATTCTCCAGAATGGGCATGTCCCACTACTTACGATTCCTACATAAGGTATGAAGATGTAGTGTCAGCTCTATGATATCTCTAAAGCCGGTGATTCCTGTTTCAGAGCACGAAAGTAACCAAAAATGCAAGCATCGTTGTTAATTTTAAAGCATTTATTTACCCGCTTCGCATAGGCTGCGACATGTCAGCTGAATCTGAATTTTTCTTTCTGACAGGGTGTGTTATAAACCCGAAAGGTGCAAGAAAAAAAAAAAGAAGACAGGAAGTGACGCCATCCTCAAGCTCCCGTACCAGCTCGCTCCGACGTCATGAATTTTGACAGCACTGACTCGGGTCTATCGTTAATTGTTTGTCGGTAAATATGGATAACAGCGCATTTTAAACGAATAAAAGATAAATTGGGCAACTTTAGAGAATATTCGCTTCGCAACAACGCAACAAACGATAGCAGAAGTTTTGAAATTCTCGACGTACTTCGAAGTACCAGCGCTGAAGCGCTAATGCGAAATTCAAGCAGTTTTAGCGTTGCTTATCTCCACTAGCAAACAGCATTATGCTGCCAATTTAAATGAAAATAGAGTTGTGAAGGAATGCTTCGCCAGTCTGAACTTATCTGGCGTATATTCTTAATGCAACTTTAAAGATGCAGGGGTACAAATATATTTCTTTAAAATGCAGTTGAAGGGTGTTTGAGAATCTGAATCTATCCTTCAAATAACAACTAAAATTATTTAGCGTATGCTGCAGTCCAAATATGTATACTTATTACATGCATGTTCTTCTCGACACAATGATTAAATATGCTCCAGGAAAACATCTATTTTACCAGAGTAAAGAGATGATGTAGGATTACATTGAAAAAAAACTTTTTTTCAGTGCAAATCCAGCTATTGCGGTTTCTTGTCTTACGTATAGCTTGTCAGGCGTGCTGGAAAAGCAATGACCATACGTATATAGCCTACTGCACAAGAGAGTCTAAGCAAGCATGGTTGAAGTAAAATGTCGAATTTCACGCTCACCTATTCTTGGGTAACCCCAGCCCGTTATGACACAAGTTTGGCCAGTGAAATTATCGGATGGCTTCGGCAGACAGATGGGGCTCAGGTAATCGTCAAAGACAAAATCCAGAGGCATATCCAGCCTCACGAGTGCAATGTCGTAATCGACGGTACTTTCGCTGTAGTACGGGTGCTTTATAATCTGCGCAAGAGAAGTGACAACGACATTAAACCGAAATTATGGGAACCACGTCCAGATGTCGCAGAGGGCAGGCTTAATTGCTCACCTCAGACACGTAATAATAGCGCTCTGTCAATTCCTTTCGGAACAGGTGATCCTTCCCCACGTAGACCTTGTAAAAAAACGGCGAGTATCTGAAGTGAAAACGCAGCGTAAACCAGGTGCACAATCTAAGCTACAGGATAAAAAATATAACGCTCAAGAGTTTGTGTGTTGCAGAGGTAATCAGCAAGTCTAAAGAAGCACGCGCATGTGTCCTTAGCGCAGTTTATAGTGCGTATGGAGGGTTAGAAGCACGAAAATATTCTTCGGTGAGATGTGAAAACGTCCTGTTTTAGAATGTTATGACTAAATGTAACACCTAGCGCTATGCTTGAAAGTGAGATAGCAGAAGCGCCTCACAAGCCATTTGAATCCGTAACAGAGGCATAAAGAAAAGTTATCTGTCGCTAATTCTTAACGTTTTCATTTCCCGAAGCTAATTCGTGGTACAACACTGAACAAAATAACTAAATATAGTTCTAAAATAAAACAAAAGCACAACCTGGGTTATCTTGTGCACTCTTCACAATATGCCAACGACATGTAACTTTGTTTTGGGACATCGTCGATCACGTACTCATGCTGTCAGAGAAGCGGATACAGGTAAATTACGCATCTCAATCAGCGACAATTGAAAATTTGACTAAGGCGTTTCAGCAGGCTACAGTTCGTGAGACATAAGTAGAGCGAATATCTTGTTTTTGAATAATGTGTAAACAATGACAACTAGAGCGAATGTTGTATTTCCTATCTGTCTTCGCTCTATCTTCCACGTGAATGCCTATTAATTACTGGATAAGTTGTATTTTTGATACACAAAAAAGGCACCTGTATTCAGCTTTCCAGAAGAGGTGTGTGCCGGGCCCAGCGTAATTCATCATCATCATCATCATCATCATCATCATCATCATCATCTATTTAAGTCCACTGCAGGACGAAGGGATCTCCCAGCGACCTCTTATTATTCCTTCTTGCGAGAGCTGATTCCAACTTGCAGCTGCAAATTTCCTAGTTTCATCAGCCCATTTAATTTTCTGCCGTTCTTGACTGCGCTTACCTTCGCTTGGCACCCATTCTGTGACTCTAATGATCCACCTTTCATCTGCCCTACGCATTACATGGCCTGTCCAGCTTCACTTTTTCGACTCCTAATGCCAGCTAGAATATCGGCTATATCCGTTTGCACCCTTCCTGTCTCTTAACGTTTCGCCTTACATTTTTCGTTCCCTCCCTCTTTGCACGGTCCTTAACAGCTCGAGCTTCGTTGTTAGACCGCAAGTTTGTGCCCCATATGTCAGCGCCGGTTGAATCCAGTGATTTGCGCACTTTTCTCTTCGACGACATTGACGAGATCTCACTCAGGATTTGGTAATGACTGCCGTATGCGCCCTGCAGCCCAGTTTTATTGTTCCGTAAGTTTTCTTCGCATTTACCTTTAATGAGGCGCTACTTCTTTGTCAGGCGACATGCGCTGCAGTGATATGCCAGATAGAGCACAGGCTTACTTCATGCAATGGGCAGCGGTGACGATCCAGTACTCGCTAATGATGACGCCGCCGCACTGGTGACTGCTGAACACCTGCACGGACACTTGCCAAGGAAACTCCAAGGGACCGGCGTCGCTGCCCCCAACGATCCGTTCGGTGTCGTACAGCAGGTTCCGGTGGCCACACTGCGCCGCACATGCTTGGGCCGCACACAGATTGCGGGTTACGCGCGCGTCACGTATGATGTATGGGCTGTGATCGCGATGCAGGCAAGCGAAACACCGGGCCGAATTCACAAAGCCTTTCCGTTCTAACAGAGCGGTTTGTCACTGGTAGGCCGTCTTCACTAATAGTATATATTCTAGTCCTCCCGATTGTTCTTACGAGTCGATCTATCGCACGAAATGTTATTTGCCATTGGCCGGCTGATATTGGTAATAAAATGTTCAACATCAATATTGACATGGCGTCAATTTTTACGAGCAGTTATCGTGCGGGATAGAATTATTTAATATAAAGCTATGAATACAGCCCACTATTATCAAAACAAGTTGTGCTTCCATGCGATCTTGCGCAGTACATAAGGTGCATCTTGATCGAAAATTGCCGCTGCCGCAGCTTTTCTTAAACATACTGCGCCTCTTTGTGGCTACTAAATCGCGCGTCATTGGGATTAGATTGCAGCACCCAGTTCCATGTACTTCAGGTCTGCATACGTAACAAGCTTCTTAAGTATAGACTGCGCTTTCAGGAAGAAGACTGCGCAAACAACATGGCGGGTGTAAGCCGGCACTCCCTTGCCTTCGTACGACCTGTAGAGAAAAGGAGGTTTTATGACGGGGCTATTGAAAGGTAGGGTCGCCGTGCCAAGCCACGTAAGCAGTGCGGGAAGCCCTATCAAGGGTATATGGATTCTATGCTACAAGGTCAGACACGCACACGCGGAAGCAACAAGTTTAGGGCTGAGACATGCGCCGCTGTTATAATTAGGAAAATGTGTACCTCAGTGTAAAAAACACTGATTGTAACACTGATTATGATCATAACTGTAGTAAAATGACAGGAACATGCTCCTAGCAGATTTTTTGGGCCTTGTCTTCAATTTGTGCTTCAAGTTCCACAAGTGTTACCCATGCAATTTTGAAGAATAAAACGAGGTTTTGCTGTATAGTCACGAAAGAATGAGACGACCTTTCATCTGTTCTTAACCGATACGTAGCTCGCTTCCTTGTAAACATTTGGTTTGATATGTGAGCTGGGTAAATATCGTCTCGGAGTACTAATATGCCTAACTGTAGCGTGTGTACTGGCCAGACACTATTATACATCATTAGTAAAAATATTCAGTACAACACTTATCGGATATTAAGTGTGTCAATTTATTGCTTCAGATACTAGTTACAACTTTTTGCAATTAATGAATACAAAAGGATGTCCCATAGTCAACGACCATCTTGGAGCCTCCGTATGAGAGAGAGAAAAAAGGGACTTATAAAGCCCCAAATTCGCGGGTTTTCTTTGAAATTTATTGTACATTTAGAAGCTATCGGCGTATCGTGGAACTGATTTTGGTCTTAGTTACTACTGTAAATACTGAGGTCGATCAAGTTTTAATTAGTTTGATGCACTTTATCAAGAAAAGATTGCTCGCACTATCAACTCGTTCATTTCGAAATATTGTTAGTAAACCTGTTTGAAAACATGGTACTCAGAGATTGAGAACCAAGAATGAAGAAGTAATGATCACAAAGGTCAACGAGGTATTTATGCTAAGTACTATTACGGTCTTTTTAGCGGAAAATAAGTCGCGTTGACACGTGAAATAAAGTGCACTCTCTTCTTGCTAAAACAATGATGACTGCTCTGACGCTGAAGGCCTGGTCGCCTGCTAGCAAGGGACACAGTCATAGTTCAGTGCATTACACAACCGTAATGGAGGAGGTGTTACGTGAAGCCATTGAATTATTAGATGAAGCAGTAATATTATAGAGCATTAAATGTTTCAAAATCCTTTGCTATAATGAGTAAAGAACAGTGAGCTTTCAATTTTGCAAGCTTTACTTACTGTTTTCAAAGATGCAAAGCACAACGGCAAGTCGGAGTAATCCAGTTTCCATTGCAAGCGCAGCCACCAAACAGCTGGTGAGCTATACTCGTCGTCAACTCAGATCGGAGACATTACTTGGACGCAAAGGTAACACAAACAGGATGTGAAAGAGTTCGTTTTTGCCCGCCGACGCCTTAAACGACGTCAGGGCATCCGAGCATTGCAAGAGAGACCTGCGACATCCGCTTATCTTTACGCGGGCGGCGTCTTTCACGGAGCGCAATCTGCGATCCGGTACTTTGGCCAGCGCTCATATCTGAAGCTTCTTACCCGCAGGCGCCATAAACCTTGTCCCTTTCCCAGATGGTTATAGACATGGGCACACGAGGTCAACTCGCGTAATAGGTCTTATCACTTCTAGCACTGCATCCTGTAGTTCCCCCTAAAGAACAAAAACTCCGCTACCTCTTTCTTGTAATAACATCTCGGCTATCACAAACGTCTCGGTGTTAGTACTGTTTTATTCAGGAAAGGCCCACTTTTCCCAACCATGGGCTCTGTAAGAATTGGAGTGTTTGGATGCAGGCTATCAGAAATGCTACAGATGCAACTAATTTCTTGGCTATGACCAAAAAAAGCTCTTGCCTTAAACATTGTGATGGGCTCTCAGCTGCCACAACATTCATATATGCACTCTACTACGCTTCTTGGTTTACTAGCTTGGTCATCCACTCAAACGCTTCAATGCTAAATAAGCCACATTCTCTGTTTTTTCTCTCTCCGTTTTACTTCCTCACTTTACTACGTCGTTTCTGCCCGTTAATTTGGCAATTCGTTGCGGAAATGCCGTGGAGACAAAAGTTGCCAACATTTGCAAAGGCATAATATATCAAATAAAATCAGAAAAATGTTCCGGAGAAGGCATGCTCCCCATGCTGTTTTCCACATTGATGAATAGCCCCAAAGAATGTTTCACTGCCGATTCAACTTCGTAACTATCTTCGCAATGAAGGAGACATGCAGCGTGTGTCATCAGGCAACGGCCCACTGCAATATCTTTTGAATCTGAAATCATGAGCGACACCTACTATCAATGCGGTAAGTGCAATCCCCCCTCCCCTCCTCCGCTCCGAATAGCGGTAGTCGATTCTCTCTACCCTTCACAGATGGCGCGTCGTTACTTGGAAAATGTCGTAGTAACTTACGGCGCGAAATTTGCGCCACAGATATTTGCCCCATGGAAAGGTTTACAAGTCGCATTATGTGCGGGAACATGACAGGACGGGCGAGTGAACCAGTCTGTTAAAATATGCCATGGTCTAAATTCTTTGCATAAATGATAAATGTTTCTAGCAGCCGCGAGCAGGAAACACACGCTAGAAGCGTGGCCTCAGTGATCGGGTGGTCCTCGCGCGCTGTACCGTGCTTGACAGCCGCCATTTCGCGAGTGTAACTAATTACAGAGTCAAGTAACTTCAACAGACACGCTCCTATGAAAATTCGCACGCTTTGGGGGATTATCCTGTTCATCAACATTAACCGTAATCTTTCTCGCATACGATTCCTTTGTTTCAGGCATGCGCTCCCGGCAATGTCAGGAAACGAACTGCATGCATGCGTATGAGGCTCACACAGCGTTTCTCGCAGGACAGCCATGAAAGCACCGGGCGCGAAGCATTAGATAAAGGTAGGACTCCCAAGATCGATTACGATTATTGCTCGGGGACAAGGCAAGAGCCGAGTGGTGCAAATGGCGGAGAACGGTGCTCGCGACGTGACTCCGGCGCCTGCTGTCTCTTCAGGCGTTTGCAGTAGTCAAAAGCATGGCCTTTGAGGCTGGTTTCTATTACTGTGAATTTGAAGGAGCGTCCCTGGGGAGTGCATTGCACACACCACTAAACTAGATTCTACTTCTTGTCACTGTTTACACATGCACTAACAGGTTCTTGCGGCCCAACTTTGGGCCTATCAACTGAAAAGCTTCCGGAAAAGCCTATGGAAAAGCCTATGGAAGCGAGAAGGAAAGAAAGCAATATAGGCTGGGGAAGGACGCCAAGGTACTCACCGTTATCTCCGAGGCAACAGCTGCCATTCGTCGAGCGCATGCAGCAAAGTCCGTGGCGACTCAATACGTTGTCGTATAGCAAGCACAGAAACTTCACGAAGGCGCTTAGTATCTGTGCCTGGCTAGCGCAAGTTTTTCTGCGTGCACCTGAAGCGACGACTGATGAGCAAGAGTTCATATATCAGTGAATTCGTGCGCAAAATAAACCTGAATTTGCGGTTGCAAGTATGCAGTTTTATTTAAGAAATGCTCGCCGAAGTGGCGGAGATTTCTCGGGTCGTAGTGGGAGATAGAGGTCGACGTCTTTTTCACCCCCTAGTCGTTATGTCATACGAAGAATGAGTCGGGAGATTAAATTCAACATGCGATTGCTTTTATAGTCTTGCCAGACGTACTTCTCCAAGTTTGGCATCGGGAACTGAGCACGACAGCCGTGCCTAATATTTCTTAGGCACGAGTTCCATGTCTGATCAGGAGACCAAGATGGCGTGGCTTAGTCGCACGCTGTTGGAGGGATCTGATGCCCCCCTCTCTCCCCCTTGCACACATACAGACACACACGCGTGCGTGCCAAAAAAAGGACATCCACAAATACATATTCCACAACAAAGATATGTGAGACCCGCCGGTGCACTGAATAGTGCCATAAATTTTCATCATGTTAAGTGGTTAATAAAGAAAGCCTCAAAATGAAGTTAAACAAAGCTGTATTTTCCCACCGCAGCACAAAAGGCAGAAGACATGTTGTCTAGTGTTCTTTGAGGAATCATGGCTATGCTTGATTCGTTTCAATTAACAGAGATGAGCTCACATCTTATTTTTATTCCGCAATAAATAATGAATGCCTGTATAAGTTTCCTATTAAGCGGGCAATTGTCAAAACGGAGTTTCGGCTACCGTATTATTTGTCATCTTATTTATCGTAACGAGAGTAAAATAGCGCTAATTTCTTGCCGAGGTGACGACAACTCATGACTTGAACTTTGGAATGCAATGTTGATTATGGTAAATGAACAATAATGATAATAACATGGCGAAATGTTGCAATTGAGACGCTCAGTTACACGTTTCCGCAACCTTCCTTCGCACGGGGTGTTTTCTACAAGAAAGAAGAGAGACAATTGCATTGTTTTCGTATGAACACTTTATGCATAGACACAGCATCAGACTACAATCGTAACAACTTTGCCGTATTTACATTCGTGGTCGACGCAGTGTGAGTATTTGCTTAACAAAATGTGCAGCTTTACATACATGAAATATACACAGAACGGGTTGGGGCCACGCTAATGCACATATTCAAAACAAAAGCCTTCCGCGACGGCGATTCGATATGGCAGTGAGTGCGCTGCACACTTGGCCCAAAAGAACACAACTCGGAACCCGCACTGCCCATTCCTAAAACGTCTCTGTTTTCTTCACTGTATCACATGTTCATCACGACAACGTCATAGACTACAATAACAGACTGTAACACCACTTAATTTTTCTTTCGTGTCAACGTGAGAAATTTCACGCCCGCGATCGTTTGATGAGACTGCAATTGGTGATGATGATGAGTAAAAGGTTGTGATGCAGTTTCCAGTTGGCTCTGCTACAAGTGAAGATAAAATAAAAGTAAAAGGAGATCTCACTTAAGCAAAACGACGTAGGGGTAAAAATCGTCGGTAGTACCATTACAGAAGGTTGTGATCTGTTGACTGTTCCTTCTGGCAATGCGCAAGCTTACAATTTGTAACTGAGTGGTAGCGAACATGTATGTCGTCGCTGCGGCTGTTCGATCTTTCAAAACGGCGTATTCATTCCCGTTATTTACGTAACCCACGTACGGGCGTCACGAAAGGTCGCAGCAAGTATGAATATGTTTCTCTGAGATGTTGACGTCGTGTCTCAATGAGAACGCCAATGCATTTCTCCGCAAAGTTCGGGAATCAATATCTCGAAACTGGTGTCATCCTGAGAATTCGGTTCGAGTGGATCCACCTCGCGCGCTCCACGTCTAGAATTTGTGAATTGCAATATGGGTCATAAAGTAATTAGTTAGTAACTTAATTACTTATTTTTTGTTAAGTAGTCGATGATGCATTTCAATTTTCTGTGCAAGTAATGTCCGCCTCTTCAGGTAGACCAGCTCATGAACTAGAACTGTGCTGTCTGCCACAGGCAACCTTTAACAAAAGATTTTAAAGGTTCGCTGAAACACCCGGTGTATGTGGACCATTTAGGGCAGTAGAAATCGAGTGCGCCTGCACCGATAAGAAGTAAGTGTTCACCTTCTGCAGTTTGTTAGAAATTCGCTTATAAGTATGACAATGAAAACGCGCATTAATCTGACGGCGGTTGGTACTGTTTGGCGTCTGCAACATCAGCGTTCGCATCTTCTCCAGAGAGAATCACCACAGAGCAACTTGACAAGAACAACAGGCAATGTGTAAAAAGAAAACACGATCAACGCGCTCGAGATCGCCTTCGCGCTCCCATGTTTCTTGATATCACACCGCATGACAAGATATGTATGCACGAAGAGGCTGCTTTCACACAGATGTATGAAGGGTCGGTGTGATAGTGGTGATGATAATGATGATGAAGGTGGGCTCGCGAGGCGTCAGAACGCAGTGAGGCACGATCAGAACTCGCTCCACGTGCTCAGTCCAAAAAACACACGAGTCCGCGGTGAGCACATCCTGCTTTCGTTGACGGCCAGCACCCGTACCGAACACGCCGTTTGCAAAGTGTCTCTGAGCATAGCGCGAAACTGGCGTCTGTCGAAAAAAATAATGTTGTTTCTTTTTCCATTTGGAGTTCAGTCGCGCAGTAGGAACAGCGTTGTGTCCGTGGTCTAGAATAAAAGAATGAGAATAATAAGCAAGAGTTAGTACGGCATCGGACTTCTGACAAAATAGATGTATACTGCATTAAAAATTTCAGAAAATACCTTCGCTCTGAGGGATGCATCGTACAACATGCCAGCATTATACGTTGCATGACCAAGCATGTCGTATAACTTATGAACTGTGAATGAATGACGGAAGCTTTCACCCGGGTTGTCGGGGTCCTGACATGCGCAAGTCACCTTGGAAAAATGCTGGCTACAGGATGAAGCTTCCCTTGTTTACCTGATATTATTAACATTAAGCACCTATCTTCCCGCGCCGTGTTCATCATGTTGTATATTGTCATTAGTTAGGTGACACTTTTGCTAAGAAACGTGCCTTGATGAACACTTGTTTAATGTAGTGTTGATACATGCAAAAAAGAAAGAAAGAACACATGGTTACTTACCTAGTTTTCATTTCACCTATGAGACATTCGATGAGACCTCTTTGACGGCGAATGGTTGACTGAAAAAGGACGTGTATTAGGTGTGACACAGCAGCATTGATCAAATGAAAGCTCTGTAACCACTAAACTTTGTTTCATTTGTCGGATGTGGTTCTAAAACCTAAGAAAAATGAATAGAAACCCCCGTTTTCGCGGCCAGTACCATTTGTTGGCCATCTGACGTATTCTTGCGACACCCGTGGTGATACCAAAATATAGAAGGCGAGTAGAAAGGCTCCGCCCACTATAGAGAGTTTTAAATTGTTCCGCACAAAATAAAAATCTGGGCACAACCTACAATAAAAGTTTTCACGTCCACACACAACCACTAACTACTCTGTCAAAAGTTCCATAATATCTGACCTACGCATTTTGCACAAGAGGTTTCTCTGAGGGAAAACATTTCTGCTGGCAAACTTTAGACATTATTTACAAGCAGTTCTGCATGTAAAGCAATTACACAGAGGTCAGAAGAAGAGCAAACGTTTCGGAGTACAAACTTCGCTAGAACTAAGAATGCGCGTGATTCCTTTGTGATAATGCACTTTATTGAATTTATGTGTAATGTGCAAATATCATTTCTGCGTAAAAAAAACCAAAAAAAACGAAGAACGCAGATTTGAGAACGCTAACGAGAACGAAGAGGACAGTACACTGGGAGCTTCAGACCAGCCCATTAATATAATCGCAAGCTATTCTAGTTTTCAGATTTTGCTCCAAGCGAAGTACCACAGTAACAGATTCGCACTTCGGTCAAAGTCGCTCATATGTTAGTGTTTGTAACTGTTGCTACTTTCGTTACCTACCACTGGTTGTTGTACCCTACCCCCTCCTCTTATCATCTTGAGAGAGGGGGACTCCGTATTGAATCCCGGATAGGTTTGCCTAGTGGCGCACCTAGCATGCTAATATGATGAGAAAGTGAAGTGATATGCCCTGTGCCTGACGACAGATATACAGCATACACAAAGCATAGCACAACTAGAGCATCACATTAAGACCAATGTGTGATAATTTTGAAGGTGCCGGCAGCGTTAGTTCATAGACCAATGACGCCAAAGATATCCGAGGGCTGCCAGCCGGTTTACTGTCAGCTAATCTTTTTGTCTTTTGTTACATCTGTTACCCCTTACGTTGCATTCTTTCTCTATAATGAAATCCTTGGCACCCTCGAAACTAGCCTGACGCGCAATATCAATATCATACAGTTATGAAGTGCGATTACGGGCCGGCTAATGTGGTCGCTAAGATTTAGGAGGAACTATTGGTTGCAGTATAGATTGAGTGAAAACGCGGGTAGCTGATATTCTAGATGAGGATAAAATGAAGAAGTGAAGAAGATAGGTCATGCAATGTAGGGGGAGGGTGTGGGCAGATAGGCAGTACTTCATTAGAAGGACAGAACGGGTACCACGAGGAGAAAAACGCAGTTGAAGACAGCAGAGGAATAAACGTGGTGATAAAATATGGCAGGCGGGCCCACATCGGCTAGAGTCGATTGACCCGAGCCGTAGGTAACTAGAACCTGGAGAAGCATTCGTTCTGCAGTAGACGTGAATAGGTCAAACTCACCCTCTAAGCCTCCCGCTCCATCGTCGAGCTTAACCACGGCCGTCGCCATTTTCCAGTGACTAGATGATGCCCGCCTGTCTCCCAGGTCGGCTGCAGAGCTTAATACTGAAAAAAAAAAAAGAAACCCCAACACAACCATTTTAGGAGCGATCAGTCATTCGCTGGCACGAGATGTTGCACCGAAAGAAGATATGTTTTCGTGTCTAGTAACGAATTGTGTCTCCTAATATTGTTGCTTCTATTAAAGGAATGGTTCCGTATTCAATGCTGCAGTATGCCATTCAAAAGTTGCAAGCACGAATGGTTGGATTTTACTGCAGTAGCAATGCTGTAAAATTCCCTATTTGTCACGTGGTTAATCTCCTACTGGGCTGCGCGATCATCAGCGCCATTAAATATGCGGAACATGCGGCACACACTGATTCCCGAGGCTTCAGACCACGTTTTAGCATCATAGCTAGTGTCGTAAATAAAAATTACTTGAATACCCGCCTGAAAATCGAGAAACGGAAACTTTTCTGAGCGCTGAAGGTAGGCATTGTTTGTTTATTGCTTTTCTGTTACGACGATGATTGTTTTTTTTTTTTGGTAACGCTGCTCCTTGTTGAGAAGAAGAAGTGCTCCGAATACGGAAGTTATCGATAATAACACACAGGGTTTTATTTGAAGAGGGCTTCTCCTCAAAATGCATATTAGTGCGGAGAAGCCCGCCACGAGAAACCCAACTTTGAGGCGCAAGCAGAGATGAAATGCTTTTAATGGGCGTATTAAACTCATTGTCCAAATGGCTTCCCGCAAAAACTTCCAGGAAAGTAACGTGTTTTCACTGATATACGAGATGCCGCATTTTTGCTCATACTCAATGCTGTATCAAGCTAAATAACTGTAGCTGTTTTTTCTCGCACTTAATGCTACCGCAGAGACATGGTCCTGCACTTCTGTTTAATGAGAAACTTCAGCTTTTCATCCGGAAGGAGGAGGGGGGGGGGGCGTCACCTTCCGACCCGCAATATTACTCCTATTTGAAGCGCAGGAGTGCCCTAAACCAATTGGAAGGAAACGTATTCGATATAAAGAGAAAAATAAATGCTATTGACCGTATGAGGCTGATTCTTAATGTAATACTTCAATATTTCATGATTCACAAGTAATGCAGGAAATTGGTAAATCTAACAGCTGAAACTGAACAATTTGTAACACCGCAACAAAAGCAAGCATCAAAACGCTGAACGATGACTTGTAGGAGATATAAAGCGGACAAACTTAATATGGTGTGCGTCGCTATGCTATTTATGAGTAAACATCTAATAGGAGCTTCGCGAGAGTCTTGGAGGGAAATGAGCAATATCGTGCAAACTAAAAATGCTTAGATAACATTTGTACGTTTCAAACGGTCCTGTAATTGCGGTTTACTGTATTACGAAATCTGTAACTGGTTCGTTGTTACGATGCTGTAAGCGGTACTGGAAGTTCCTAAAGCTTTCTACTTTTGACTAATTTTTGCAAAATGCTTAAGGGGTATATGTAGGTTATGCTACCATAGGTTACTAAATCTCATCCTTTTCATTCAAGTTCAACAAGGTTGGATAAAATCTGTTATGTGATATTTTATATCATAACATTTTTGCGTTTACCACAAGGTAGGTAAATCCGAGTAAGGCCTGAGTTAAGTCTTCTATTTACATGAAATATGACAAAGGTGAAAGGTGACAGGAATAAAAAAGGGATAGCCGAAACAGGCGGCATTATAGCACCACTTGTGGAAGCTGCTCTTTTCTTTCTTTTTCATATGTTTTCCCGCACGGTTCGTCACTTGAATCATGCTAAATGTTACTCAGCCTTGTGCCCTGCATGCCCAAGTGGAAGGACCTCGGGGGAAGGACCTCAATGGCCGATCTTATATTTTCTGCGTGTAAGCATGCGCTGTTCGCTCCTCCAGAGTGACAGTTAGATGGTGAGATTTCTCTTTCACAGTGTCGCGGAGGCACACAGACAGCACAAGACAGCCAGGAAGTGAATCCCAGGAAACATGTATAAACGTACTTCAAGGTCTATTTGACGTTACGACGAGGAGTAGAAAGATTTTTATTTTCCTTCTACAAGAACAGCTATATAGCCCGAAACGCTTCTAACAAGCGATTGGAAAAGCTTCACAAGGTGCCGCTACCGGCGTTGCTACTGCCGGGCACGTATCACCAGTCAACCGGTATTTTGTGAAGGTCAATAAGCACATGGACTACCTAAAACACTCTAATTATACAGGAAAAGAAAAGAAAAGAAACGCAGCAAAGAATGCAAGCAAGGACGTGCCAGCCTACCAGGATAATTGTAGACATGGATATCCGACCGAGGAGGCCTAGGCGTCCTCTTCACGGTGGCATAAAGAGGTTCCTCCTGGGCCTTGGAGGAGCACAAATTGGAAAAGAGGAAAAGGAAAGACGAAAAAGAAAGTGTGAGGAGGCAATACAATGAAAGCAAGCCAACAGTTCCATTTCAACAATGCTTTCCCGTGTGTTGTGTGTCCTCACTGTTTTTCAGTGCAAATATTGTATCACAAATACGTGCAAAGAGAGGCGTTTTTAAAAGCCGCAACCATCCCTTCGTCTATCGCACCTCTTGACTTAGGATAGGATATAAATATCTCTATTAAAATACCGGCAACCGACGGTTTAACGCGTCGTGAAGTTGGCCAAGCGTCGACCCGGGGTTATGCCCTACTCTGCACTACCCCAGTTCGGCCCGTTTGTGGTGGGTTGGGAGGCTTGTGCTTTTTGAGCGCATCTCGAGCCTGCTGGACGACCCATAGTTGAGTGTCCTTGTCTGTAGTTCTTTAGACTGCACTGCACGTTGAAGTTCGGGCGGGTATGTCCTGGAGGCAACCCATGGAAGAGGGACAGTTATCTTTGCCAGTGCCTCCGCTCGGTTGTCAGACTAAAGGCCGCACGCAACAGCCGCGTCACATCAGTGTGGAGCTTTGCGCCAGTCTTAACTTTTTTGCATGAGAAATCATGAGAACGACAATTATAATTTGGAGTCGGATATCTCGGAGATCAGAAACGCTAGAAAAATTCTTCCAGCTGATACTGTGTAGAAACACGACTGCCTCTAAGTTTTCAATACAAACATAACCACCTACTGCAGTCGACAAAAAGATAATTATTCAATTTTCGTTAATTGGGCTGCTGACAGCGATAATTACCATCTGACTTTGTGTACCCCTGGCCACATAACTTATGTGCACAGGTGGTCTTCGCGTGCATCCCAGTGCCTAATTTTCAGAAAACCATAAAACTTAGAGAGAGAGAGAAAACAAGGGTAAGAAAGGCAGGGAGGTCAACCAGAACAGCATCCGGTTTGCTACCCTACACTGGGGGTGGGGGAAAGGGGAATAGAAAGCGGAAGAAAGGGAGAGAGTAAACACTGAGTACGTGTGGGAAGGACACCAAACACAAGGACACTATAAACGGTCTGTTAAGCCCGTGCACTTCAAGTACTGCACTAGTGCACGAATCGCTTTTCGAGCTAGTGACGGGTGTGGCCACGGTCCGAGTATCTTTGACTCGGTGAAAGGTCTCGAGTCCAGTCTGCGTAAAGTTGCCCGCAGAGAGAGGCGTTGGACATCGTAGCGAGGGCAGGTACACAATAGGTGCTCGATGGTCTCCTCACACCCACAGGAGTCGCACATCGGGCTCTCGGCCATTCCCATACGGTAGGAATATGCGTTCGTAAACGCCACTCCCAGCCACAAGCGACACAACAAGGTTGCTTCGCCGCGGGAAAGGCTAGATGGTAGTTGTAGCCGTAGCGTGGGGTCCAGTTGACGTAATCTGCAATTGAAGCCACTTGAAATCCAGAGATCTTGGGACTTCTTGCGCGCAAGTTGGCGAAGTTCTCTGGCAGCGTCCGACCTCGCCAAAGGTGTTGGACGCGTCTTGGTATCCTCGTGGGCACACCGGGCAGCCTTGTCAGCTAGGTTGTTGCCGACGATGCCACAGTGAGCAGGGATCCACTGAAATATAATGTGGTGTCCTCTTTCCAGAGCATGATGGTGCAGTTCCCTGATATCAGATGTCATTTGCTCGTAAGTTCTGGGACGTAATGCGGACTTGATGCTGTGAAGGGCTGCCTTAGAGTCACAAAATACGACCCATTTCTCTGTTGGCTCTTCGGTGATGTACATCATAGCGGCATGGAGAGCTGCAAGTTCTGCCGATGTAGATGTAGTCGTGTGCGACAATTTGAATTTAGCTGTGACGTTCTTGGCTGGAACGACGAATGCGGCAGTTGAGCTGGTAGGTGAGGTCGAACCATCAGTATATATATGTATGCGGTCATCATACGTCTGGTGCATTAACAGGAGCGTAAGCTGCTTCAGAGCCGGCGATGGATGATTGGACTTTTTCGTAAGTCCAGGAATAGCAAAATTCACTTGAGGTGGTCGCAGGCACCACAGGGGAGAGGAAGGCTTCGCCGCCGGTGTAAAAGATGCCGGTATGTACTCTTGATGAGCGCTAATCACTCGTGAAAAGGTCGCTTGAGGTCTATCTGCTGGTAGGGAGGCCAAATGATGGTCGGGGATCCTTGACAGATGGCGAATGTGCACTCTGAGAGAGTCGACAGCTACATGAGTCTGGATTGTATGGTCTCCTGCGATGGCGATTGTTGCTGCGGTTGAAGTGCACCGAGGCAGCCCTAAACACGTGCGTAGGGCTTGACCTTGTATGCTCTCCAAGGCGCGAAAGTTCGTCTTGCATGCACTTGACAATACTGGTAGGCTGTAGCGTAGGAGTCCGAGAAACAAAACCCTGTACAGTTGCAACATAGAATGGACTGGTGTACCCCAGTTTTTCCCGCATAGAAATTTGAAGACCTGAGCAATGGCGACTAGCTTCTTCTTCAGATAGACGCAGTGAGGGCTCCACGAGAGGTTGCGGTCAATGATGACGCCCAGAAAGCGATGCGTCTTAACATAGGATACAGCTTGACCATCGATGGTAACAGGATAGAATGACATTTGTTTCCGCGTAAAACCAAGTAACGCGCACTTTTCAGTAGACACACTGAGGCCTTGTTCTCGGAGGTAAGAAGCCGTCATGGTTGCCGCCCGCTGAAGCCTGGCTCTTAGCTGAGGGCGAGTCACTGCAGAGGCCCAGATGCAAATGTCGTCGGCGTATATTGAGACATGTACTGTCTGCGGTAGGTAATCCGCTAGTCCTACCAGGATGAGGTTGAACAAAATAGGGCTCAACACTCCACCCTGCGGCACACCACGGCAGATGTAATGGTCTGAAGTTGGGCCGTCTTCGGTCTGTAAGAAAAAACGCCTCTCAGTCAAATAGTCCCGAATCCATTTATACATCCGGCCACCAACTCCAACAGCCTCTAGTGAGTTTAGTATGGCCTCATGGGCGACGTTGTCGTATGCTCCTTTTATATCCAGAAAAAGTGCCGCAGATAGGCGCTTGAGGCTTTTTTGATTTTGGACCCATGTTATGATGTCAATGACGTTGTCGATGGACGTGCGACCTCGACGAAAGCCTGTCATGGCGTCCGGATAGATGTTGAATCGTTCTAGGTACCATTCCAATCGAGCAAGAATCATTCTTTCCATCACTTTGCCGACGCAGCTCGAAAGCGCAATCGGACGATATGATGAGATCTCAAGCGGAGACTTTCCAGGTTTCAGAATGGGGATCAAGCGGCTCGATTTCCATCCTTTAGGAACGGCGCCATTCTGCCAAGACTCATTGTAGTAGTTGAGCAGCTCATCACGTGCGTCATGTCCAAGGTGGCATAGGGCAGCATACGTGATGCCATCAGGTCCTGGTGACGAAGAACGCCTGCAGGTCGCCAACGCAGCATCGAGCTCTTCGAGTGAAAATAGCACGTTTATTTCTGGTACACGTGCCTCAGGGATGTCATTCAATGCTGCGTCAGTAATGATGGCCACGGACCCAGCAACCCGTGCACAGAACTCTTCAGCCACTTGAAGTTCCGAGCGGAGTTGGTAGAGGGCCACAGCAGCGAAGGGCTTCCTTTGATGCGGAGATGAGCGAAGACCCCTAACCGTTCTCCATATGTGCGAGAGCGATTTTCGGGGATCAAGCGACTGACAGAATGTTTTCCATCGCTTATCTTCCAATTTATCCATGCGACGCTGGACTTTCTTTTGTATGCGTCGTGAAGCCCTCAGATCCAAGACGGACTTCGTGCGCCGATACCTCCTCTCCGCCTGTCGGCGTGCCGCACGCAGCCTCTCAAGTTCCATGTCCAAGTCTGTTCGCCTTGTTGACCTTGTAAGCGAGCAGGTGGATGTTTTCAATGCCTCTGCGATTGCTTCTTCGATGCTGTGTGAGAGGCCTTCCCGACATGTGTCATCCATATCCTTCTTAAATTTTGACCAATCAACTGCACGCAAGACGGTAGAGGAGCGTTGCTCAACTCCTCTAATCTTTATGTATGTTGGAATATGGTCGCTTCCATGTGTTTCTATGTCCGTAAACCATTGGACGCTCGAGGCAAAGCGTCGTGACACCAAAGTCAAGTCCAAGCAGCTACTGTAGGTCGTGCCTCGCAGAAATGTAGGGCTGCCGTCGTTCACACAGCACAAATCATGGTCAGCAGCAAAGGAGGCAAGGCGCCTGCCTTTGGAGTCAATTTTAGTGCTTCCCCATAGCTGGTGATGCGCGTTGAAATCACCTGTGATAATCCAGGGGCCATTGTTCATTAGTAATATTTTCTTCAGTCGTTCGCCGTCAAAGTGACCCGCTGGGGATATGTAGGCTCCAATTAGTGTAAATGACACATTCTTCTTTTGCACATTTAGGCAGACATATTGGTTGTCGTCATGAGGCTCTATCGCGTTAGCGACATATGTTAAGTCCGTGCGGATGTAGATGATCACCTTCGTGCTCGCACCGCATGTGGACGAGACGAAAGATTCATAACCGGACAGTCTGAGTGGAGTTGATGTATTTGGTTCGCAAATAACCAGTATGGGGAAGCGATGTGTAAAAATGAATTGGCGAAAGTCTGATATACGGGTCCTTAGACCCCTGGCATTCCATTGAAAGATCGACGCACTTTTAAGTTCAGTGCGGAAGGGGACTGTTGGTCGAGCCATGATGCTTAAACGATGCTAGCAAGCACTGGATTTAGTGCATCCAGTATTTGCAGAGCGCTTCGAGCTGCTGGTGTTTGCAGCTTGTTCAGTATAATGCGCATTGTATTAATTAGCGATTGCAGCATATCAGCCACTTGCCTGTCTTGGTCGCACAAATCGCCGGCAGTAGACGTCGGGAGTTGTCCAGCGAAAGTTTGCTGTGTTTCTGTAGGTGAATGTTGTCGTTTCGGTAGAGCCGGCCAAGATTCGGCAGATGTGGTCTTCTCAGTGGACTGGCTCTTCGCGGTCCTTTCCACATTGTCTGGCCTAGGCGGTGGAGGAGGAGGTGGTGTTGTAGGAAGTGGCATGCGCCTTCCTTGAGGAGCCGTCCTTGAGGAGCGCCGGCGACGTGAACGTCGCTTCCTGATTTTTTCAGCGGCTTCGCGATGAGATGAATGATCTCTCGCCATCTCTTTCAAGATCGCCATTTCCTTCTTAATATGTGGGCATGTCTTCGATGAAGCTTCATGTGATCCTCCGCAGTTTGAACACTTCACTACAGTCGCGCCACATTTATCTGCAGCGTGGGGCTCTCCGCAGCGGGGGCATGCTGCCTGATTTTCGCAGACGCTGCTCACGTGTCCCAGTTTCATGCATTTGCGGCACTGAAGAGGTTTCGCAATGAAAGGCCGCACTGCATGTCTAAAGTGTCCCACCTTTACACCTTTACCAACTTAATTTTGAACGCCCTGTATATAGCTTCACAGCTACATGCATTGTATACATTTACATTTATTTCTATGACTCGATGTTCAAATTATGATGAATTTAATAGTTCTTCCGCAGCCACTTAGCAGTTATACGTGCCCATTGAGATGCTAGCTGTGTGCGCTGAAATGTACTTGGAGGTAATGCGCCAAGCTGTTCTGGTACTGTTTTTGTCACTTGTGTCAGCTGTTGAAGATGCAGTTATAAATTCCATTCTTTGCCGCGCAAGCACATGCCTCACAAGGGCGTAAAGCTTACTGCATTGAGAGGAAGTTGGAATGTTTTAGGCTAGTCCATTTGCTTCCTTCGCATTGCAGTGAAAAGCAAAGGTTCAAGAGCTCCCGTTAAAAAACTTGCCAATGAATAATCTGATATAAAACTGAAATACAGCGTTCAAATCGCGCTAATTTAGCAAAGATTCTCGAAGCTATAATTTATTGAGGGTATAGAAACAAAAGAGGAAACTTCATGAGTTCTTGTCGATAACACGTGCCTACTTTGTTCGTAAAAATTGCTGTGTCGACATTGCGCGCCACGCCGATTCACCGAAAAGGCTCTGCCGTTTCAAGCAAACCAACCTGCTTGTAGGAGCATTCGGACATTTTCCTCTCGTCAATATCGGTGACGCGGGTGGTGGCGTACGGCGTCGGGTAGTAGTCCAGGCGGCCGTCCAGCGACATCGTCTTCTTACCGAGGCTCGGGTCGACTTCCGACAGGTGGAGGCACTCCTGGAGGTGGGTTGCCTTGCGCGACCCGTAAGCTGAACTTCCTGCACCATGCACAAACGAAGCGGAAAGGCAGACTTGTACCGTTTCCCGAAAGAGACCGGCGGCATAAAAGGACGTAAAGCTTCTATATATATATATATTTTAAACGCTGAAAGGAGGGGATGGCCATCAATTTCTTTTGGCCGCGTTTGGCATGCTACTACAGCTGAAACGATTGAGGATAAAAAAAATAGAATGAAAGAAAAGAAGAAAAAAAAAACTCACGAACATACGAACACTTGCGAAACGCACTAGCACACAAGTTATTTACAGAATTTCGTTTCGTCGTTTATCCCCGTCGGGATATCTCGTACATGAAAAGTTTCTACAGTGTCTCGAATCAGGGGCCGAATTCACAAAGCTTTTCGTTCGCAAGTGCTCTTTTTCATAGGCTGATCGCCTTCTCTAATAATATGTCCTACGTCACTATTGGCTGACGCGAACGCTTTCAGCATAACAACTATCTTGTGAATAGGGGCCCAGAAGACAAATTGAGTTATACTTCACTTTTTTTAAGAGTTGGCAAATTCACTTCTTGTGCGGCTAACTGACTCTGCACTAAAATAAGAAAAAAAAAGATGGTGCATTCACAAGAGTAGCTTGCTACTAAAAATGCATTCACCTCGCTGTGTCACCAAAGTGTGTTGCTGTTTAGAGTGCAACCGGTTTGAGGAAGAATACTGCGCTAATGCTCACCACTGTTGGAGCTGTCCGAGGAGTATCGCTTTCGCAGCACGAAGTATACGAGGACTCCCACGACAAGGACAACAATGAGAGAAATGCAGGCAGGCAAAATGACGCCGAGCTCAAGGTAGAAGGGCGTCGCTTCATTCTCTACGACCAACGACGGAGTGGCTGGTGCTGCGACACAAAGCGGTTACACAATATATGCAATAGTGTTTGCTTTAAACCGGCATGTGAATAAGTCAGTTTAGACAGGCAGAACACTCTTTCAAAATTGCATCTCTCTGTAACTAATTGGTAAAGAAAGGTCGATTGCTGGCGGGAAAATCAATCACAAGCTTCGTGTTCTGGGACGAGTACGACATTAGCGTGACGCGACTGGTTTCAGGCATTCCGCGTATTGCGGCCATTTGCGCGCTCAATGAATTCCTAAAAGCCCTAGGACAGAACTCCAACTCGCTTACCGAATAAATCTAGTTGGTCTTGATTATCATGTATTTACTTGAACCAGACCAGACGCTCCGATTTCACGTGTCGTAACGGGAAGCTGGCGCAGAAAATTAAATGTGGTGGCGCCACCCGTTTACACTTCTGCGCTCTCTATGGAGCGCCAGGCCTGGCACTGATGGCAATACTGGATTATTTGTAGTTTCGAAGTGTCAACTCGCCATCTGGATTAAGTTGACATGGTTAGTGTGTCTCTCTAGGTATTCTTTGTGAAGCTTTGTGAAAGTCTGTTTCTCCAGTGCATAGAATACAAGCCCTACCACATTTGTTTGGACGCTCGTGTTACTCTTAATGGGAAAGCTGCCAGGGCGCGGCTGCAGACGTAAGAATAGCACTGAAGCAGCCGAAATTTGGCACAGCGGAGTTTGAAACGCAGGTGCTTGAGAACCGAAGTCACCATTGCTCAAGCATCATAATAATCCCGAGCACACGATCACGTGGCTGCGTACGGTTATCTGTAAGCGCCGATGTTTTTTGTTTAAAACAAAATTCATTGAGGTAGTTTGAAAGACACCTGCACATTTGGGCTGGATTACGCACGGACCGCTGAATATTATGTAGGCAGTGAACGTCATGAATACGCAACATAATAGGGAAGAGGGAATCAGGCGTCCCGCTATCAGTCTTATCTTAAGCGGCCAGTTTGGAGCCAGGAGAAATACAAGGTATTATACAGGGTAGCTGCGTTTTGCAAGAACGTTGCGAGCAGCGTTTCAAGCTGTAACAACATCACATTCAATACCGACATGTAAACACATACCCTGTGCTGCTGGCAGCGTGACGAAGTCGTACTCGGCCTCGGTTATGCCTGCCTCATTCTTCGCTATTACTTGAAGCAGATAAGGTACACCTGGGATGAGGTCACTCAACATGATTTGCTTCTGATGAGGAGGAATGTTGTGTCCGACGACGTTCCATACCTGATATGCAAAAAAAAACAAAAAAAGCGGCTATTGAAGGGACGTTGTAGAGGGAGAGACGTGCAGAAACTAGTGTTATATGTTCTGCTGCAATTGCCTATCGCAAAATTTTGCGGTGAAAATCACGTCCTTTACGCAAAAAAAAAAGAAAATCAAGAGGACATTGACCCCTCGCCGAGGATAGCTTAGGAACTTCTTCAGACATATTGATGTACGAACAAAAAACACCATGAAACTAGGGTTGAGAAAGATTGATAGTCTTGTATCATAGTGATTGATGCTCTACGCACTTAGGATACATTCACGCGTATCCCTTTCTCTTGTTATTCTTAAATAATTTACTTCTGCGAGGGATGAAGCATATTACAATCGCTTTCTCAGTGACATGTAGTAGGTGTGTAAGTAAGTGGATCTTCCTTGGACGTGTAAGGACAGATGACAAAGAAATATCGAGAGGCTATGTGTTTTATAAGAAATACCTCCGCCAACGCCCCAACAACACTTATCCTGGTTTAACGCCTAATCCTGGAGTGTCGCTAACGCGGAAAGATACTTAAAACGCACAATTGAGATATTAAATGCGCTATAGGCATGTACCTTGTCCTTCTGCCTCCTGAAGCGTACTTCAAAAGCGATGAACGGACAACCGCCGTCATGCCACGAGTCCAAGTGAATCGCGATTGATGTAGAGTTGATAGTTATAAGTGACGGCTTGTCAGGAGCCACAGGTGCTGCAAGGAAACACCGTCAATAACTGGTCAGGTTTGCTTCCTCAGAACTAAGCGTAAAAAAAGAAAGCATATGCTAGGTGCTGATGTTTAGTAACGTTAAGCGAGCTAGTCCCCTAAGACATGCCAATACAAATTCATGAAATATCGAAACTGAGAGATGCGACACAGGCTATAGCAGAAACAACAAATTAACAGAAGTTTGTCGGAAAAATTGTGAAAAGATTCAAATCTGATTCGCGGACTTTCCTAAAAGGGCCATGCAAGCATCACAAGTCACGTAAAAAAATAAATGTTTATTTCTCTAACAAAAATGTCGTTTAGAAGTAGGTCCAAGCGTAGAGGAAAATGAAGCGTTCACGTTGAAGGCATATCGCTTGAGGACGTTGCGAATGATACAGAGTGTAAACTGACTCACCGACTCCAATTGTTTTGGCTGAGACGATATTGCTTGGTCCCCCGTTGCCAACCGAATTGAAAGCGGATAGGTAGACTTGGTACGAAGCACCACATGTCAGCTGGTCCACGGTGTACTCAGCTGCATCTCGAGGCACGTTAATCTTGTTCCACTCGCCCAAGTCTTTTCGCACGTGCAGCACGTAACCTAAAATCAGAATGTCAAGAGTGGAAAGTAAAAAAAAGGAAAATCCGAAATTCCAGTTCAACAATAGAAAAAAAAAAACATGCAGATGCGAAACATGCAAAACATGCGAAGCTTTCGTGAAGCTGTTAATTAAATTATATAAAACTGGTCATCTTCTGTATACAGTATTGCAGCATAGCGATTACGTGCTTGTCCGGGCAGACGGCGGTACGCGTGTGCTCCTTCTACGCGACACTCGCAACTGTGGATTACCTCGCCTCCGGGATCGGTACGGAGCGGAGTGATTGTCGTTCCGGACTGTCCAGGAGTGTCCGAGACGCTGCATAAACAACGCTTGTTGGCTAAAAGCACAACCACGGGCATTCCGGAGCTGTAAGGGGGACGCACTATCGTAGAAGCCCACTGCGTACAGGGACGTCTCACTTTCTTATTGCACTATCTCAAATACTGGCTCATCTTATTGGCCAGAAACAGGCCGAGAATATGGGCCAAACTTCGTGGAAAAAAGGCATATGAATTCTCATTTTAATACAAAAACCAGGTGATTTGAAGGCATGTACTTGTTGCCGTGAGGATATTTGGGTGCCGTCTTCTGTTTCAGTGCTCAATTTAGCAGCGAATGGAGCCGGCCACCGGCACATGTGTACGGATACACATGAACTTTATTACACATTATTACATTATTACACGTTATTACATCAGCCGATTCGTTGCACGAGTCTTGTCCTGGGTGTGAGCTACTTATGAATACGACAGCGACGGTGGTGCCATTGCAGTCGAGGATACCATGCATTGCGTGCTCAGGAGTAGACCGTTGTTAACACTGAGCCACTGCGAAAGCATAATATAGCTTCGTAGCTGCGTTAGATGACACGGGAGAGATGCCTGTCAGCTTTACGTATGCATGCAAAAAGCATTTGCGCTATTCTTGCAACCGGAATTTCGTGCGCACCTGTTAGAGCAAAAAAAAAAAAAAACACACACACACACAACAAAACAAAAACGAAATTTTCTCTACCAATCTGTTTATGCAAAAAAGAAAAATCACCCCCCCCCTCCAAAAAAAAATATAGAACGTAACACATGCTGATTGCACTCACCTAGGACATCGTTCGTGTCGGATGCTTTCCAAGATACGCTTATGGATGATGATGTAGACGACTGAACCTTGACTGCCGGAGAGGTTGGAGGATCTAGAAGACATGTTTGCGTAAGAATAAATGCCGGAATAGTAGAATAATCTTGCAGGTTAGTAGAAGCGGTTAGTTATAGCTATGAAACACGAACAGTCCTTTCGCCGAAGTATTTAGGTTTACGAGGAAGCTTCACGTCTAGGCCAACTCCAATTTCTCTGTTCAAATACATGTGGAACACTCCCATTAAACAACCATTCACCCGATCTGAATAAATATTGCATTTAGGAGATAAGGCTAAATTGTACCGACTGTAAAAAGCAAATTTCTTATTTACAACCTCGAATGATTTTACGAAAATTGCCGAAGATTGCCAACTTAGAAAAATGAACCGCAAAGTTTGCATATTCGAAACTCAATAGCAAAAGCAGATAACGCAATTTGGAAACTTGCATCTGTTTAAGCATTTTAAATGGATAAGTGTGATACACAAGTTTGCAGCTGTCATGAAATGTCCAGAATGCTTACGAGAGTTTCACAAAAAGCCTTTCTCTGAACGCATTAAAGTACTTTTTGAGACAAAGTATTTCTGAAATAGCCCATTTCCCTTCAAATGGTTATCTCCACCTCAATGAAAAGTAGCTCACGGCCACTTTAATAGGAGCACTGTATATTTTTGGGATATCGTTCTTTATTGTAGAGTTACAACGTTGTAAAGTTGATAAACTAAACTTTATTTTAATTATTGGATCAACAAGAAATGTTTCTTAGAAGATTGATATGGTATAAAACAAATATATGCCACTTCCAATCGGTTTAAGTTTCCGCTTAAATGCAACATACCTAATCAAATTCGGTGCAGTGGTTGCTGAGGAAAATTATTTCATCGTTTCATGCTATCGGTATGGAGTCAGAGCCCTCGAGCTAAAGCTTCCTCTTGAGGCAACGTTAAACAAAACTACTAAATTTGTTTAGACTAGTAAATTTTTATTTCAAAAGTATATTTTTATTCACTTTGGACAAAACAGTTGCATATAGTACAGAAGAATGATTGCGAGGCTGGGTTTATTGTTCTCTTGCAATTCCGTGTAGTTATTCATGCTCTGCTCAGGTGTAGAACCGAGCAGACTCTCAAAATGCAACACGCCGAGCTGTTGTGGGGAGTGCCCAGGTGCGTTAGCACATGTACTTCATATTTGCGCATCTACGGGCTTGCAATGGTTTTTTGTCACAGTAAGAGAGAAAACATAAATGAAAGGAGGGAGGGTAACCTGGACTGAGCCCAGATGGCTACTTCGCCCAAGTCAAAGGGGAGGAAAAGTTTAGGAGAAGAAGGAAAACAAGACAACAGTTGATGTATGCTAGAATCACTGATATAATGAAAATCCACAGAAGTGTATCACAGACGGTTGCTCACTCCGGTTGCCTTCAGAAATTACAGCAGCGCTTTTGTGACCTTCTGCAGCTGTAAATTGCGAGACCCCAAGACCTTCTCCAAAAAGAAAGATCTTCCGTCAATTTGGTTTAGAGTGGTACGAAGGGCAAGAGTTTCATTTTCGAAGGACGGGCAGCAGCACAGAAGGTGTTACACAATTTATTCGCCTCTACAGCATTTGCACTTGGCGCTATCAGTCATCCCAATCTGCAATAAATATTCGTTGGGGAATGCAATATCATGGTAAAAGCGGCGCTCTTGCTATTTCAGAAGCTTAACTTACGAATGCTGCTTCATTTAATATCGTTCTTTAATGTCCCTTTAAGAATGCTTACTCTGCTCATATTAAATGGGCTTTTATTTTCTCTCAACGGAATGAATATATGGTCAAAATAAGATGAGTAGCGAATAAAACAGAATAGCACATAATAAAACGCAGGTTTTCGGAAGATATTCCTGATTGTCATGAGAGAACCCGTAAGCGGCAAGCAATAAAGCCACGTGCTCTTACCGTTCTTTAGCGTCTTAACGAATATCTCCTCCGATGGAGGCCCCGCTCCTTTCGTGTTGAAAGCTTGCACTACGACGCTGTAGTCGGTGTTTCTTTTCAAGTTGGTGATGTGACACTCGTCGTGAAGGTTTGCAGGAGTGAGCTCAAGAGTCTTGTAAACATAAGTGTCCGTGGTGTCTTTCACTTTATACCCCACGTAGTAACCTTTCAATGGGCCAAATTGTAGGTCTTTTCTTGGAGGCTGTAAACAGCGCGCAGAAACCTTGTTACTGCAGATAATACTGTGAGGAGGTTTGTTTTGCTACGAGGCTGTTCGTGCGGCTATTAGCGCTCAAAAACTATTCACCTGCTTTCATGAGCTTTGAAAAAAAATATATAAGAAAACCAGATCACTCGCGAAGTGAATAGTTCAAAGAAATGTGGAACATATTAAAATGATATATAAGCGAATTTTGATGTGTAGGGGTAATTAGAGATGCATGAAAATTGCTAAAGCCTCGTTTTCGGCCTGTTTATATAAGCGTTATATGAAACACTTACAAAGTCTCCCCGCTGCTCTGAGAGGACCAAAAAACAACAGCTATTTTGTATTTGAAGAAAATGGGAGCATACTATGGGTGACGTGTACGGAAAGTACGATGCGTGTAGGGTAATTACCTATGGACCTTGAAAGTAATTACTGAATACATGATGTCTCCCAATTCACATACCTTTTACAAGGCGTATAGTTGGTTTTCACGGTATCCTCGGTGAACTATGTGAGGTACGGTTTTATATATCTATAAGGTAAGAAGGAAGTTGTACGTGACGCACCAGAAATGTTTAGTCCATCTAGGTCAATTACCTGCTTTCACAGAAAATTACTTTTCTAAGTGTTCCAAAGTATCATACAGCTGTTGTCCGCAATGTTTCACAGAGTATTAAAAGAAATGTACGTGATACCAAGTTAGTATTAGGTGGAAATGGACAGCATGTTAAATGTAGTGTGACGAAACGTCCGCATTCCTAGCTTCGTTAGTAGCTTTACAAATAATTACTTAAAACCTTTTTGTTGCTATTCTAGTGCCTTGTGTGTGGTTGACCCTACGTTTCTCCGGCGTGCACGGTAAAGAATACAAAGCACGTTGTTTAAATTTGTTAACATAAGAGGCGCGTCATGGGGGATGTGTCATGAATGTGGGGATGTGCAGCAATCATGGCCTTTGCAACAAACTTCGTATACAAGCGCTCCGGGGTGCTATAGGTGTCTTTTATGAGTGGCACACAATTTAGTCTGCTTATAGGGAAAATATAAGCGTCGCCTAACTCAAATTTCAAGAAAATGAGGATAACTATATTGTAATTGAGCACGCGCAGTTAAACACGTGTGGTTAAATTACAGCATATCAGAAAAACTACTCGAACAAGTGCTAGAAAGCGTTATGTGGTCGTTTTGTGTTGTTTCCCAATGTTCCACGAGAACTCTAGGCCACAGCGAGCTTGCATTTAATAAAAATGGTTGCTTGACAAAACCACAGCGTTGATCGCTTACATATTAGTACCGCAAATAGTATTCACGTTCTACGAGGTCCGCATTAGGTGTCTCAGACACCCTCGTTGAATTAAACAAGACACAATGTTAATTTTTAGTTAAAATAGGAACCACACCATGAGTAATTTTAGGCGAAGTTCAAGTTGTGTGAGTTAAAACGAATCTAAGTGCTCGAAAGCCTTATGACGCAGTTTTTTTTCTCGCTTTTTAGTGTAGCGAAATAATAACTCACGTAAAGTTCATATTAGTTGGATGTGGGGGGCATGCTAATCTTAATCTGTGGCGAAATCCTAACGTTTCTTGTTTGATCAGGAGCTTTGCAAATAATTACAGTATCTTCGTTTTTTCCCCCTATTTTCGTGACTTATACAATGTTCGCTTTCCTAGGCACCCTCAGTGAACTCAACAAATCACATTGTTTATGTTTGGTTAACACAGCGGACAGACTCTGGACGATGCAGGCAAAGCTCAAAGTGTATGAGTTAATTACGACCTTTGCTATAACTACTTATAGAGATCCTCCGAATTGTGAAAAGTGTGTTTTACGAACGGCGCAAGATTTGCTCGATGCCCTGGCAAAATTCTGAATAACACGCAGATCATGTTTACAGAAAACAGGGAGAACGTTGATGAACACTGTCGCTTGAAGTTAAACGTGTGTGGCTCAATTGCAGCTTTTATGTAATATTCATTTAGAGAGTACTCGAAAGTATTCTGTGCCGACAACGTTTCAAGCGGGCGAGTAATATGCGGGCAGAGTTTTTTAAAGTGTGTGGTTTAATTACAAGCAACTTCAGTTCTTAGTGCCACAGCTCGAAAGGAACAGCTTCGTTGCTGGATGTGATTGATTGGTATATAGAGATGTGATTCTGAAAGATCAGCTTGCTGTATTTTTTTTTCAAGCGAAACGTTCTTGTCTGCAACATTTTAGTGGCTGAAATAGAAAAAGGAGTACGTATTTACCTTCCACCAAACTTTGATCGACTGTGAGCCTGTTGCTTCAGCCCTAACTTTCTGTGGTGGCCCGCCAGGTGCTTCAAAGCAGAAAAAAAAAGACAACTGCACGTTAGCTTATAGCTACGAGAAATACATAAGAAAAAAAAGCACTTTTGCTAAAAATTAGGTCGACTGTGATCACAAATTTTCGCGTCCTTTGCTTCGGTACAAATGATTGAGACACTGCGCTGGCGGGAAGCTTTCTGGCGTCTTACGCAAAACGTGACCCACAAGAAACTTTGGAAGGCAAGGTTCATATTTTCATGCCAACTCTTCATGAAATTGCTAGAATTAGAAAAGAATGAACTAAGAAATGTAAAATGTTAGTGCTTTGGAATAATATTCACTGTTAGTTATGTTGATGTCGTTGTCTAGTCATTTGGAATAATATGCATTAGTAATTTATTCTTCCGAGTCAAATCTGTATGGTATCTGTCTATATATTTAAGTACAAAAGGTGAACATACGAAAAGAAATAAAAATACACTCAAGCCTAGAAGCTAGGAGTTTCCACATTACTTGACCTCAAGATTCGCGTAGCTGTGACATTTAGCCTAATATTGCCGACATGTCAGTAAAGGTCGAGGGAAAACAAAGATTTGCTGCAACTTGCGAAGTGCTATTCAGCCAATTGCTCATCAAATATTTCGTGCCACGTGGTACTCTTGTAGGAGATCTCACCTTCAACATCCGTTCGCACGTGCGTCTCGGTACTGGCGTCGCTGTGCCCCAAGGAATTGAAAGCGAAAATCCTGAAGACATAAAGTGTCACCGGACGTAGGCCTCGAATCTCCGCGGTCGTTTCCGAGCCCGGTACGGTTACGTTGGAGGACTTGTGGTGCCATGATTCTGAGAGAAAGACGATGGGGCAAAGAAGAAAGTTTTTGTAATGCGAGAATGCGGGGACAAGAAATGAATTATCAGCCCTAAAAATTCTTGAAAAAAAAAGAATAGTAAAGTACTGTCTGATCTACAAGACGTGCTCACTGCAGCGCTGGTAGATTTTCTGTTTACTGTACTAAGCTCGATATTCAAGTCTTATCTCTGTAACGTCGTGGTTCCTTGCAGCATCATGGCTTCTTGCAATATACCACTCGAAGCCTTAAAAGCGAAAATAGGTTCGAATTTTACGTGGATTTGAACTGTGAGCGCCGCGACGTGGATGCTGAGAGCCCCACGACCCCACAGCCAAAATTCACGTGTGGTTAAGATAAGTTGCGTTATGGCCTTACTCTCCGAGTTCAGAAAGCGGTTTTCATCGGCTACATTAAAGGCAGCATCTGAAAAAATAAAATTATTGCTTTCGTCGTTGAAGTTAAGCCATATAAATAGCCAAGAGCCAATATAGCAAGGAACTCTGATCCTGAACGTCTTAGCCAATTATGCAAAAGAATAAAGAAACACAAGAAAGAAAGAAAGAAAGTACGAAAGTAAGAACCTTTACACTCTAACTACGCACTACAAAATGCTTTTAATTATTGACTTAAAGATGACGTAAAACCAGAAATATATTTGCTTACTTATTTGTAATATATCTTAAAGTACAAGATGCAATTAAACAATGAGCAGGGCGCCTCTTTGTTTTTTCTATTCAGTCATGTCTGGCTAAAGATCGTGTAACTACCGGGTCGGTGGGGCAGATCTGTTTATATCCCCTAATATGCCTAAGTGATGTTCAAGATTCTCCTTCGCTTCTCACTTCACATTAGTTGGGCTCTAACCAAACTGTCGTGGAAACACAGGTGAATAAAAGAAAGCAACTTCACAAGTGCTTCGCTAAAAAAGTCGAATAAAAAAATTTAATTTTGCTAGCACAGTGCATTCCACATAAAGAATAGAATAGCGGCAGGGAAGGGAAGAGTTGCGTTGCAAATTTACTTTCATACATTATGAAATGGGGATTACAAAAGAAATATGAAAGCGATTTTGGGAGTGACATAAAATCCGTAAGGCATTGCGGAATGAGCAAACGTTATGGCACTATCAAGCGGCGAGTGCAGAAGTGTACGAGCCACCTCCGTGACTTCCGAGATTTACGACGCAGCTATTTCAACCGCCTCTATGTTCGCTTTCGAGTGCGGATGAAGCGTAGGCACACTGTATGCCTCCGTACAAGCCGAAGTCACTACCTTTATGTTCCCGCGTTGAGTTGTGCATCTTTGGAACAGTTATTCCAGACAAGTGTATCTGAGAGAATGGAGGACTACAGATTTCACCACGTCACAGATAACCAGAACTGCAATATACGGTGGCATGCAGTTGAAGGTCAAATGTGAGCATGGCTTATGTAAACATTTGCTCAATTGTATGCCTGGGGTTACTAGTTCGTGCGAAGGAATACACTGCACTAGAGCTGCTAAGCTGAGTCTTTTGTTTATTTAGCTACGTAATCACAGAGTATAACCGGAATAGCTTAGGCCAATGCTCACGATACTATAATTTAGCGCCTGTTTGAGGTGGTTACGATATTTTGACGTAAGTTCCACTCATTACTTTCGAGCCAGATCACGTTACCGCGCAACAACAACAACAAAAATACAGTGTTGTTCATAACACGAAGTGACGGAATAGCAGACACAATATTATACGCTCCTAGTCTTGCACTGTTTCATCTGGTATAGGTTCGACTAAACTTTCCGAAACGAGTGCGAGCGATCTGTTTTCGAGAAGAAATATTTCTTCTCTCACCTCTCACCAAGGGCCTCTCAGCAAGTCTGACCATTCTGAGCCGACAAACGCAGATCATACATTGCGCGATAACGATCGTGTCTGCAAAGTATTACATCGCTACGTGTCGCGGAAAAATCTGAAATTTCAAACCGAACGCCATTTTCCCTTCTCCTCGTGGCCGCTGCGCTCCAACAGGCTACACGGGTACACGGGCTAGTGCGCTTACGTACACGTGTTTACGCTGTGACGTCGCTCGTGGTCACACGTGACTTCGAGAATTATTCAAGGCAACATTTGTTTTTTGTATATGTTGCTTGAATAGACGAATTAAACCTTAGAGAAATAATAAAACACGTAAACCGAATGTCTGCATGTTTTTGTTTTACTTCGAACCGCAGCGAGAGAGATGTACTTCCGTTTTGTCTGCTTGTTCTCACGTCGTGCAGTCGCGCGCACTGACACCGAAACTATGTCATTTTCTACTGTATTCCAGCGCGCGATCATACTCTCTGATCAGCTTGTGTCTGCCTCAGTATTCGCGTAGCACTGACCTATACCGCTAGTCAGGTGTCCTTGTGCACTGCGCGCAATATCTTGTGCTGCGCGAAACGAAACAATCACAACAGCTCGCGCGCGACGCCGTCAGCGGAAGTGCGCCGCGCCGCAATAAAGCGAGGAGAAAAAAATGAAGGCGTGGCCCATGACGTATGCGTCACGCGATCCTCGAGCTCCGGTACGGGAAAACGCAGAGAAGGAATTTCGCATGCGTAGGCTAGACGATGCAAATGGAGATAGTGTCTCGCTTCGGCAGTGGAGCTCGCCTTCTGAAATCATGGGTTCGCGGCACTGAAATATTTCTATCTCGGCTATAAACAAGCTGATTTGAAAAAAAAAATTGCGGCAGAACGCTCCCTAGAGGACACGTAAAACCTTCCAGTGTATAACGAAAATTTTATATGGGGCCTGGTGAGGGTCCCTTTAAATGTCGCCTGAAATCCCCTTCGCCGTCCTTTGTGGAGGGTGGCGCGCTCCTGTGGTAAACAAGTGCGGAGATATGACTTCTTCCTTTTCCTTCCCATCCTGCCTTTTGCTCCTTAGCAATATCTTTGTTTTAATACTATCAGCTCGCTGCTGCTCTATATATCAAGCGCAGAGCGTGGCATCAGCCGATCACTGATATCCAGGTGCATTATTCATTTCTGTCCTAACATCGGCACATGCGCAATATTTTGCGTAGTAAGCCCTGCACAGTATTATGCGGTATCAGTTGGAGTAAACGTTACCCAGATGCGCATGGTGAAACGTCTTGTCGTTAAAAAGCAAAGCTTCATTAGAGAAGTAGCGTTCCGCGGTGAAATGGAGATACAGCCAACTATTTCTTTCTCTTTCTTATCCTGATTTTCGCATTTTTGCACTAGCTTCAATTTCAGCTTTCGCGCCTCAGTGCTGGTTTAGGAGTAAACTGCAAAGCAGGGTGTCAGCCAACAACAGCAGTGCACAGCCGGTCATAGCAGTTTCGCAGCCAATGTGAATGAGCTCGTAACGTGGCATCGTAGCTAATGGGAAGTTTCGCTGCTGCAGACACCACCACCTTTTTCGTTCAATAGGCTTTTTTTTTTCGCTTTCGCATCGAAAAAGTGTCGCTCCTTAATACGCAGTCACCTGTGTCTTCTCTGTACTGTATGATATACTTGGTGACAGCGCTGTTTCCGCTGTATGGTGTAATCCAGGAAAGCTTCGCGTGCCGACTACCGTACTCCAGCAGTTTAACTTCTTGCGGGCTGTCCGGCGGCTCTGAAAAAAAAAAAATAAAGGTAGGCGCAAAAAGCGGGTCATTCATATACTCTGTGCCTCTCACGACAAAACAAATATCACGCGCTTCCTGAGATTGAACAGATAAAGCGTGTTGAAATCCAGAGCACTTATTTTTTGTTTATCGCATCACTATGTGCACTCAGAAGAAAGAAAGAACGTAGAAAGCCTTAGTACACAAGAAAGTACTAGTCTTGAGTTTAACAAGTCTTTTGCTTGTGCTTTCGGGAAGTGCTCTCAAAATTTAGTGGACCATAGAGAAATTAATGCTGCCGTTCGCCTACAAATACATCGTCCTGAAACCCAAACACAGCTCAGAGACATAAGAGTTTTCAAGTAAGTGCCTATTACCCACTCGTACAGTTCCGAATGCGAAAAACTCAATTTTCGCTTTAATACTACGGTCAGTTGCTGGCAGCAACATTTCCATAAACAGTTGAATGCCCTCACAACGAATGCCTCTACAACGAAAAAAAATCAGTATAACGAAGTGTTCAGTATGCCCCTGCCGAATTCCCATCTTTCACTGGTACCGAGAACGCCTCTACAGCTATGACCATCACAGCAAAGTTGCCTACGCAACGAAAGAATTAGGCATCCCAGAAGGTGATCTATCATTTTACTATTGACGCACGTAGCGGCATTGGCAGTGCCCTCTTCAGCCGCCCCATATATGCGGCGAGCATAGGGAGCACCGGTTGGCACTACATCAAACACCGCGCAGAAAGTGGAGGACTCCACAGTGGCAAAGGTTGTTAAGGACTCAACAGCTCTGGAGAGAGTTTAAGGCTATGTGCGGTGTTATGTGCAAGACGTCTGGAAAGAATATCGGGTCCTTTTATTCTGATCAACTTGTGCTAGAGTGCCAATGTAAGCGCTGATACTATACTTACGCGAAAACACAGGCACACATATATCACCTATGGAGGTTGTTTATGGTCGTCTTGCTAGCTTTGCCACTGCAAACCGACTATAAAAGCAATGAGTTTTCCGGCCGTTTTGTTAATTGCCCTATGCACATCTTCAAATGTATATCTGAGAATATATCCGTAATCGGTCTAACTGCGTTCGCCGTTGGTTCAACGGCCACGCTGAAACGCGGGCGTTGTTACGGGTTGTTTTAAGAGAGCGCTTTCCCGGCGTTGACACCCCTCGACGCAGCTCTTGAGGTTGCCGGCAGTGGCACGATTAAGTATACAAACCAGTGACCGCAATTACATACAGTGGATATTCTTCGGACAACCCCTGCAAGCACATGAATATTCCTAGAATGCATTGAACTTGTGCAGTGTGCGTCCCTCACCCACACTGCGCGTCCTGCGGATATCCCTTGCACGCGCGTAAGGGACGACATGGTCACATGCTGCGTATATTGCCCACACATATTTGCGGTCTTCGAGTAGTGTTTGCTATGAGGAATATTACGTTCGCAGCCCACTCTGTGTACCACGCAGCCCACACGATCACGTGTACAGTGAACAAGAAGTCCTGGGCTTTGTATCACCTTGGGCACTTCTTTCGCTACCGATAACATCACAAGATCTGCAGGTTTTTTTTTCTTCTACATACGTTCCTTCTAGGGCCTTTCTTTTCATTCAGCCTATTTCCAGCAGAGTATCTTGTAGGCGAAACCGCTTTCTTATTAAAGAGCTCTCTCTCTCTCTCTCTCTCCAGAGAACAATGTACCGATGTGTGTAAACATAATAGGTTCAGATTATAATTTTAACATATGAATAAACATAAAGTATTCCACAAAGTATACCTAGGAAATCTAAGCACCAATTTGCCCAAGAAGAAGTCCTTTTGGAATAAACATAATTCTGCCATGAGGAGAGTGAGTGACAAAATCTCTGGGTAAAAGAACATTCATACATAGTAAGAAAATGGTTCACAGGAAACAATAATTAAACATCCTTGACAAAAATCGTTAACACTGCATGTCCAGTGGGTGTCTTATATTTGCATCCTAAACTGGACATAGATATTGGGTCATGATTTATATGTCCCACGGATGAACTATCTTCATTGGCAACGAGGACTTGCAGATTTCTGTGAACACTAGCCATGTATGTAGTGCACAGTTGCTATTACTGTATCGTCCTGATAAAATTGTGTCGTCATTGTAGCTCGCAGCCTTCGTCTCGCCATATGATTCTTTTTCAAAACACGTGAATACTCCTAAGTCTAGTTACTGAGTGCTTTGCGTCGTGTAAAAAAATAAGGATATTTTCACTCGAAGAGCGAAACACTGAAAGCGATAGCAAGATTAAACGTTCTGCTAGAGCTCCTCAGGTGGTTTTTCACAATTCGCGGGGCAAAATATTGGCAAGAGAAAGAGAGTAAACATTTTTATTTAAAAAAGAATGTTGGCGAGAAGCGTCCCGCGAGGCAACGGCTGCTGCGCCGCAGAAACAGCACCCTAGCAAGAAGCAGGCGTCTAAAAATGCTGGCGTGGTGTGAAAGTGCCACCGGTGGCGTTGCAGGCGCCGGCACTCGATGGTGCACGACGAGAGATCGTCGGAAAACCGTGGACGTTAGTCAGCGCCCAACGAAAGAATTAGATGGTTTTTATCTTGACGTTTGCTGCCCATTGCGCTCAGCCCAGTGTATGCGCTCGATGCACCACGGTGTGGTGTAGATAAAGCTGCTCAGCACGATGAATACAGCGTGTGTGGGCGAAGCGCTCATGCCAGCAGGCGAAGCCTAAAGCCTGCAAGCCCCTGACTCTGCTGTCCAATCGGTCCAATCGGCTGCAGAGCCGATTGGACCGAGGGTGACACAGCTCGAATTCGTCGTCCTTGCGGCTAAAGCATTTGCGCGAGACTCGCGTCTCACAAAGATCCTAAACTTGCGCGCGCGGGCTGCACAAGCACCATCGGCACTACGACATCACAACGGTGGCGGTGGCGACTATGAGGCCTGCATGCAAGCACAAGACTGGCACGAAGGCTCCTCTAGTGGTGACAACCAGAGGGCGCCTCGAATCGTCCGTATAACTGCTATCGCAATAAAACTGCTTTCAGAGCACCACGTATACGGGCCGGCATAGAATGCCTTGGGAGCCCTACCTTGAAGGATCAGTTGCATGTTCGTGTCGTCGGAGCCATAGGCATTTCTGGCGAGACACGTGAAAAGGGCCGAGTCCCGCCGGTCCGCACCCCGAATCGTTATTTCGGACACAATGCCACCGCCATGCACTGTTTCGTTCAGTTCATATCTGCAAAACCAAAAGATAGCAATCTGCGTTGGAGTGTATACGCATGGTTACTTAAATACAAAAAAAGCAATTCTTGAAGAAACATCGCACTGAGGAATATCTTAGCGATAATGAAGTTGTCGGCCCCGTCTTATGTAATTCTTTGACATCTTCCTTGCCTTGTGGAGGAATTAATAAGCGGTTGCTCTAGAAGGTAATTTATTGCCTTTGCTTGACGTGCGTTTGGAATAATTATGGTACAGCTTAACAGCACTATGACAAGGAGCTTTTCTTCTCTCATTCTAGGAACGAAATAAACCACAAGTGTCAAGAATCGTATAGAGATAAAATTGTATGAAAACACCAGAATAAAGAAACCAGAGTCAAAACGTTTTAATCCGACATTCATGCTTTTTTTATTGACACGGGCCTTCACTATTATCCTAAAGAACACGTTGCCGGACAAGTTGGCAATTCATTATTTTTTCTTTTTTAAAGAAAGTAATCCAGCCTAGCGCTAGATTACTTAGACGAGGACACTGAAAGACACGACAGGACTGGCGCTTCACTATTATGGCTGTGCGCTTCATGACGAAGCTCTCTTTTTTTTATGCAAACACTATTTTATACCATGTAGCCGAGATTACATATATATATTTTTTCTTTGTAATGACTGTTCGCTTCTGGCGGAAGCTTCCACCGTGACTAACAGCCATGAGAACTCGCTTTAACCACTGCAGACTACCTTTGCGATTAAATTGTTTTGTAAATGATGATTCCGCTTATCAGTGTCAAGAGCGTTTACTAATGACCTCATACCTAGGGTCCTCCTTCGGGTCGAATGATTGTTTGTCTCTTGACCAGGTAATGATAACCGGCTTGTCTCCAAAGGCTTCGCAGCGAAGCCTGGCGATGTGGCCTCTCTGAACGCTTTCGGCCTTAAATTTCATTTTAAAGTGAGCAGCCACTGAAAAAGAAGGCAATAGTTGCTGGGGTGAGAAAAAATGAGATCAAGGAGCATCTGGTATACACTTGTATAGTTCTTACAGTGAGGCTGGTTATCGGGGAAGTTGATGCATGCCATGCAGGGAAAGATATACTAGGGCAAATGAAGACAAAGTAAAGACACTTACGCACGCAAAAAAAGACAGAGGGGCTACAAAAAGGAAAATGTACCAGTGGGAAAATGCACAGGTAATCCTTCACGATAATACTTGGGGTAGGTGCAAGAAGACGGCGCAGGTTGTGCCGAACATTATATATATATATATATATATATATATATATATATATATATATATATATATATGTATATATATATATATATATATATATATATATATGAACGAGTAAAAAGAAACAAAGGGGCCCAATTTTTCTCATTGAAATCATACGAAGCCTGCAAACAATAACACGAAGGACGGCATAGGGAACTTATTTGTTGTTCCTAGCTGAACTAAAGAATTACAGAAATTGTAACTAAATGGAAATGAAAGAGGATGAAAAATAAACTGGCTGCAGCTTGGTTAGAAACTCACGTGTTCTCGTTACACGTGCCATGCTCTTACCAAATGAGCTGCCGCGGCTCCGTTTTCCAATCCACTTTCTAAGGCATGTATGTGTCTAATACAACTACTGTATTCATATGTGTATAGCAAACTTGACTGTTTGCTCCTCTCCTCCTCACACAAAGGATTGCATTCACTTACTAAGTGAATGCAATTTTGCAATGGAATTGAAAGTTGATGAAAGAACAACTTGCCGCAGGTGGGGAACGATCCCACGTCCTCGCATTACCCGTGCAATGCTCTATCAGTTGAGCTACCGCGCCGCCGTTTTCCCATCCACTTTCGGAGGTATTTATGTGTTGCTACTAGAATTAACCCTGACAGTGTTAACCAGCGCCATCACACACAAACTTTGGAACAGCCTTCCTGCCTGCGGCAAAAAGATGTTCCACATGTGCCTCATATTTACATCTTAACTAAACGTAGAACCTGAAGAAGCCATACATAATATCTGATTTTCGCATTCGCAGCCTGTAGGTTAGTGTCCTACAATATCAAACTTTATTAGTGACTGGATACGTTGCGTAAAAAAAAGCTAGACACCTGAGCTGAACATTCGCTAAGCAAAAAAAAAGTAAACAAAGAAAATGAGTAAAAAGAGTATCAGCAGCGCTGAGATGCTTGCCCAGAACCGCCACTGGTTATACACAATGCATAGTTCTTTGCCTAGGAAATAACGTGCACAAATGCAACCCGTCATTAAAACAACGGCATAAAAAGAAGACCCACGCACAAAAATAAAATAGAAGGCAATTGTTTCCCAAACTTGAGATTTCAACGAATATTATTTGTTAAGGAAGAAAAACAAGGAGACAGAGAAAAAGAACTTGTATAAAATGAGGCTATAAATATTTAAAAAAACATACCATGGACGCTGAGCTTCACAACTTTGCTGAGAACCGGCGATATTCCATTGGAAGCTTGACAAAGAAAGAAGCCAGCGTCTTTTTCCTCGGCGTTGTGGACAGCAAGTGAGCCATTCTCGAATACGTGGATTCGTGAACTGCTGCTGATGGCCCTGTAGTCACCAGGAACGTCGCCTACGATGAATGAAGCATGAAAAAAAAATGAATGCTTAAAAGATAGACTGAGTACAATCAACTGTGCAAGGAGGCTATAGTGACTTAAAAGGGTATGCATGCAAGCTATTTGGTACGAATCCATGTGTGGAAAACAGCGCAAAATAAACACGGAGAAGGCAGGAACATAGGATGAAAGCTGACTGCCAACTACTTGGGTTCATTGTGCGCATACAAAAATGTAACTATAAAAAAGGGGAAGATGCAGGGAAAGTTTATCTTGCTCTTCATCCGCGCATGCCTTAAGTGATAGAAAGTGGAATCTTAACGATGAAACCAGATTAGTGGCGGAGATACATATACTCTTTGACAGTTACGGCAATTGAAGGAGCACTGACGCAGGCATCACCTTTGCGCATCATCGCAAACGCTTCAAATATCTCACGTGCAGACTGGCCCTAATACTGGCGCAAAACCCGCGTTTTTTGAAAGACCGGACAGCAGCCACACTTTGCACAGTGAATGGCGAGATTACTCCAGCTTTTAGTCTTTACGTTATTAGCGTGCTCGCGCAGGCGACTGTGGAGGCAGCGGCCCGATTGTCCTATATATGATCGGCCGCACAATGTCAGGGATATCGTACACGGCCTCACTCCGGCACGGGACATAGCAGGTGGCGTGCTTTTTCACACAGCACCTGTTGTGGCGGGATTCTATAGTATTTACTTTTTGGCAGAGGGAGCTTAGTTTGTTGGGAGTCGAAAACACAACGCGCACTCCCGCACGTCCTGCAGCTTGATTAACGCGAAGGGAAACACTGTGCGATGGGTAACAAAGTTGGGCGATGTTGTCATCCTGGATCAAGTCGAACGTGTTCTAAATCTGGGCTCAAAACTCTGCGTTGCTCTGAGGTTGGACAGCTGGTAGCTACCAGCTTCCCACTTCCAGCTGGGAGAAGGCTTCCACAAGGGCGAAGTGGGAGGCTGTCGAATTTTCTGGAGAGGCGGGTATACCGAAGCTGGCAGCTTCTCTCAAAAAAAAATTAAAGGGACTGTCTCTCACCGCCTTCTTCTCAGCCAACACCCACAAGGAAGGTAACCATTTCAGGGTTATCGTTTCTGAGGCTGGTTCCTGACAAAGGTTTTTGGGAACCTTCTTGCTAAGGTGTTTTTCGCTGCTAGAGGTCAAAGACCCGTTCATGGTTCGCAGATCGACAGAGGTTTCACACTTTCTGGCCATTTCCTGCCCTGCGGATGTGCAAGCCCTCTAGGTGGACATCAAACACCTTTTTTATTCCCTGCCTCAAGTCGACTTCTTGGAAGTGGTACAGGAAGGCATAGAAAAACATGGCGTTGTGCGTTTTCAGAACGTCATTGGCATCAGTGCTTCAAGTGCTAGGACTTGTTACTGTACCTCCGCTCCCCTGTGGTCGAACACAATGAGCAATTGTACATGCAAAAGAAAGGCGTATGCATCGGCTCGCGCATTGAAACCCTTTTGTGCGATCTTCTTTTGGCTTATTATGATGGTGTCCTGCAAGAGAACCTCGAGCCCGCTGGGTTAATCAGGATCTTGTGATACGTGGACGACTTTCCTGGTGGTATACTGCGCTCATCCTGAGGAAGGCCCAACCATGTTGAACAAATTTCCACGTTGTTCCATTCCTATTTTCCAGGCCTCACCTCTACCCGGGAGCTACCTGTCGATGGAAAGATACGCTCTCTCTTAGAGCTGCATTTCAGCCAAAGCCAGGCATGAATGATGGACCTATGCGCCACGTTCGAAGAAACTCCTTCCGCCGGTCTCGTCAAATCATTCGAAACTCGTGAAACGAGCCAGCGCTAGTGGCTTCTTGAGGAACGCCCTAGTCCGCTCCTGCCATCACCAGGTGGCCCAAAGCTAAGATGCCCAGGTTCAACGACTTAATGCGAGTGGCTACCCTGTATCACTGCTGTCTGACTTGACTGGTGCTTTATTGTGTGGGGTGAGGTTCTTTAAGGACCACGTTCGGTCAGTCCTTGAGAAATCCAAGGTGGTGGTAGTCCCTATGTGCACAGTGTTTCCCATCACGTTAAGAAAGCTGCGGAACGTGCGGGAGTGCGCATGTGTTTTCGGCTCCCAACAAATTAAGCTCCCTCTGCAAATAAAATAAATACTAGGAATCCCGCCAAATGGTGCCGTGTTAAGGAGCCCGCCCCCTGCTGCTATGTGCCGTACCGGAGCGAGGCCGCGTACGAGATCCCGACATCATCGTGATGCCAATCATACACAGCACAACCAGGCCGCTGCCTCAACAATCGCCTGCGCAAGCTCGCTAATAAAGTGAAGCCTAAAAGCGGGAGTAATCTGATCATCCCCTGTGTGGCTGCTATCCGGTCTTCCAAGAAACACGGGTTTTGAGTGGTTATCGGGGCCAAACCGCACGTGAGATATTTGAAGCGTTTGCGATGATGCGAAAAAGTGATGCCTGAGTCAGTGCTCCTTCCATTGCCCTAACTGACAAAGAGTTTATGTATCTCCACCACTAATCTGGTCTCATCATTAAAAGTCCACTTGCTACCACTTGACGCATGCGCGGATGAAGTGCAAGATAGAAATCTTCCCTGCCCCTTCTCTTTTTCACGTTTTTGTACGCGCACAATAAACCCAAATGGTTGGCAGTCTGCTCTCATCATGTGTTCCACCTTTGTCCGTGTATATTTTGCGCTGTTTTTCACCCATGGAGACACTTGTATAAAACCCAGCAAACTTACGTAATGTTGTGAAACAAAGATTGGGGCTAACATTATATGGTACACTTTTCTCAATGGTTTGTACTGTCTCAGACACGGTTAGCGCATGGCTTTTAGCAGTGCTGCTTTTTCGCGACTGACATACCTCTATCGAAATGAACGCGTTCGGAAAGTCGCGGATAGCATGCGGCATCTTCGAACTTCGGACTTTATTGGCATCAAGTTATAGTTCACATGCAGTCTACCGTACCTATTACTTCTCGCAACATGATATCTCTCCCAAACAAAAGAAATGAGGATTCAAAGACTAACCTAGGCTGGACATGCAAAAGGTACCAGTACTTTATTCTTTACCTAAGAGTGCAATACTAGAAATTTTCAGGCCACGTGGGCTACTTTTCACCGTCACGCTTCAGCCAAGCAATGCATTCAAAATCCACAAATACAGATTTGGGGCACATTTAAGCAGTGTTAGATGACCACTGCCGGGGCTTGGCTGTTGATTTAAGCACATAGACACTTCTTTAAGTACACTCCGCGCGTTTTACCAAATTCGTATGTGAAACCCAAGATGTTGAAATACTTTCAATGTTACACCTCGTAATGAAATCATCCAATATCACGTGGTCTTATATTAAGAGGTCCGTGTGTTTTAGATAGAGTTAGAAGCTTACAATATACAATGTATTGTGTCCAAATTTATCGTTTGGCTACAAGAAACAGTGATGCGCCCACTTTCATTACTTGCGGTTCGACTTAGCCTACGTCATGTTCAATATTCACTTCATGTCTGAAAACAGATGGCGGTTATATGGCGCACATTGTCATGAATGAGCAGTTGCAGATATATTTAATTTAGTCGTTGGGACAATGTATTTGGCGTAACGTCATTAACTAATTCAAAGACAATTAATTTTATGTGCACTACTCTGCCTGCGCTCCGGCTTTTGTTTTGCCGACCAGGTGGGGACCCAGAAACTACGGGGCGCAGCTTCTAGTGCCTCTGCAGAAAAAGAAAATTCCTCACATCATATCTTCATACGTGCTTCCCCGCAACTGATGTCTAATCGCGCAAGTGCGCAGGTGATATGTGGTCACGCTGCAATGACGGCAGTGTTGGCCTCATATCCAATGGCATAGTGTGCTTATGCACTGCAGACGTTCACATTCGCAGGCACACAATTCATTGTGCTGATCTTACATATAGTGTTGCACCGTTCCACTTTTTGCACACTCTTTTGAATTCGATAAACATGCCTAGTCGGGAAAAAAAACGTTTTCGAGTGGCGAAACACATAGCATCTGCAGTTTTGCTCACATTTCTTCTTCAATTAGACGGTGTGCAACGTTACGACACCTACATAACACGTCTAATCAATCTATGTTGTTTTAAAGGTTCCTGTCGTGGGTTTGCAAGCACAAACTCGTCATGCTGTGTCTGTTAATGTGGCTACCTTCGGGAAATAGGCAATACTGTGCACTACTACAACATCGCTATAAAGCTTCTACTGGCGCCTATGGCATGAGCTGACGTAGCATCACTACACTGACGTACGTGGACGTCATTTGCAGCGATGCACAGAAAGACAGGCAATAATAAAAAAAAATTCATGTACAAAATTTAATATTACTGCTTTCTTTTATACGTTTATGTTCATCGCGTCAGGGTGACTACGCTTTCAGGAATATTGTAAACTATGTAACCAGAACAGACATGCATAGCGTTTTTGTTTTGCGTAGCAAGAAAAGAAGAGAGAAAGAAAAAGAAAACAGGAAAGAGAAAAACAAAGGAAAAGGAAAGAAAGATGAAGAATAATTGGCAGAAAAGTGTGATTGCATAGCTTTGGAAAACTTTCTCGCTCTGCATATGTAAAAAAGATGGGCAAGCGATATCAATCGAGTAGCAGTGGTGAAGAAACGCGCCCGAACAATTTAAACACGGACTTGCCTTCAGATTTTGTCCACCTCACACGAGGCACGGGAAAACCATCCGCTTGGCAGTCGACGATGGCCGTTCCACCACGAACGACCATAGTGTCGGATGGCTCGATGCGCCATATCGGTGGCACTGCAGATAGGATATAAAGAACGAAACAAGCAAATTCGACTTGTGTCGACGGCAAAAAATTAAACGCAGCCGTGATCGCGAGCTAAAAACATATCTCTTTATAAGATGAACTTGTATATATATATATATAGAAAGACAGGCAAGACTTATACCACAATGATAGGGTCAGCGCATTCGTGGGCTGTCGAATCTATATAAGCTCACGCATTAACTGCATCCGCTATTAATACACGTATCACCGTACATCCCAGAGTAATCGCTCCTGCTCACCTACGTTCGAGAAGGTATAACGTAGTGCACGTTAAATAACTCCGGCTAGCCAAGTTATTCGGAAGCGCTCCGCTGCGGTGTGCCTCATGATCCGATCGTAGTTTTGCCAGGTTAAAAACTTCCAAAGTTATTTTACCGTACAGCACAAATTCCGTCGCACCCGCGTTTCGGTTAGACAACCAACTATCGCTGAACAATCGGCGACAACGTTAAAGAAATTTCGGTTACATGCTGGTGCGTCTTGCGCCGAGTGATAACTGGACAACAGGGATATTCCAGCGAAATACGGTCACCGGTCAAAATGAGAACAATGTACGCGTGGCTATATATTCAGGGCTCCCTTAACTCGACTATAGGAATGTAAACTTCGAAAAAATAAAACTTAGCGCCCCGTACTTGCCAAAATATCGTCGCGAGATCCACGCTTACGAAAGTAGTAAGAAAGCATGAAGACGCATACACTGGGCCAGTTTTGTATTTGAATGAATGTTAGAACTGCGCAAAAAAACGAGGACCTAGCAATACGGAACATACAAAACAGTCGTCCTCGTTTTTTGCTTCGTTTAACTGCAGTTTTAATCTTTCTTAAGGAAAGAACCAACTAGCCAGCAAGAACGTCCAGCTTTGTACGAATTCACATGGAAAGTACGGCTATATTTCTTGTATATTAAGCTCTGCGAGAAGGACAATGATAAAATCAAAGACGTCAGGTGTTTTGCATCATCCATAATTTCGCTATCACTGAAGTGAAATAATTTAGAACAATGCACTAAGCGACCTGCAACTTGGAGACCGAGGACTGTTCGGCAAGCTATACCGTCACGCTACCTAGAGGTGCGTTTTTTTTTTACGCTTTAGTAAAATAACTATTATGACATAGCACCAATGCTTACTACCGCGCACTTGTACCTTAAAGATATACAAGTAAAAGAAAGACTTCGTACGAGCAGCTTTTCGCCATGCTAAGCGTATAGTGTATGCGTAGCAAAATCTAAAACCGAAACTTTCATAGCGACAAGCTAACAATAAAAGGTCATTCAAACTTGAGAAATCCCTGCGACAAGCCTTGCTGGCGGTGGTCTGATAAAGCAATTCCCGCGTTGGTGAAGCAGCTTGACCATTCTGAGCGCAATATCTCTTATATTCTTTTCTCATGGCCCTTTAAAAAGGGTCTAAATAAGCAGGCAATATTAGTTCTCAAAGCCATCTAGCCACCCAGTAAGCAAGTCCACATTGCACATAGTCAATGCGTGAAAAGTGGTGCTGTGAGTATGCTCCAATTGGAAAGGACACATATGCCCCGTACCGTAATACTACATAATCGTGCGGGTTTATATTGAAGTATTCAGGATTTCGTGGGGGATTCTATAGGACCAAATATAATTATAATGCAGGGCATATGGGTCATACATGATCTTTCCATAGCAACGTGCTTAATTAAAAGATGGTGATTTTGTTTAGAACACCTCGTTTACGTGTGAGCAGACACTTTCTCAAAGGACATGGGAGGAGAGCATTGAAGAAGGTGCATCGCAAGCCATACCATGAATTACCATTGTGGAGGTGACCGTGACCGCGCCGGCCTCGTTGCGGGCTTCGCAGCTGTAATTTCCTCGGTGCTCCGGCAGCAGTTTCTCGAAGATTAGAGTCGACGAGAACTCCGTCACGTTCAGCACACTCACGGAGGCTAAGCCCGCGGTGATGACGGGGACGCCGTCCTTGTACCAGTTGATGTGGACCGGCGCATCGCCTTTGGACACCGTGCAAAGAACGTTGTAGCGCTGGCCCTGATGCAGAGACTCCGGGAATGCGAAGGGCACTATGGCTGGTCGAACTGCGAGAGAGATCCGAGACGGGAAAGGTGTGTTGCTTCAATAAAAAAAAATGCTTCTGCTGTTTTACGTGCCAGAACCACGATATAGACATGAGGCCTGACGTAGTGGACGACTACGGCCTAATTATGACCATCTGGTGTTCTTCGATGTGCACATAAATCTACTGTAAGAGTGTTTTTGTATTTCTATCCCATTGAAATGAGGCCGCCACGTCCGAGATGGAACCTGCTGCCTCGAGCTTACTAGCGAAACGCCATAGCCTCTAAGCTACCTTGACGGATGTTTGTTCAATGTGAGCATTCAAATAAGCTTCTGACAGTCGGACTCATTGCATACTTGTTTGATTTCTCCGTCGTATTTTTAGGAAACAAATAACGCAGAGTGCTCACTCACTCACTCACTCACTCACTCACTCACTCACTCACTCACTCACTCACTCACTCACTCACTCACTCACTCACTCACTCACTCACTCACTCACTCACTCACTCACTCACTCACTCACTCACTCACTCACTCACTCACTCACTTCACTTCACTTCACTTCACTTCACTTCACTTCACTTCACTTCACTCACTCACTTCACTTCACTTCACTTCACTTACTCACTCACTCACTCACTCACTCACTCACTCACTCACTCACTCACTCACTCACTCACTCACTCACTCACTTCACTCACTCACTCACTCACTCACTCACTCACTCACTCACTCACTCACTCACTCACTTCACTTCACTCACTCACTCACTCACTCACTCACTCACTCACTCACTCACTCACTCACTCACTCACTCACTCACTCACTCACTCACTCACTCACTCACTCACTCACTCACTCACTCACTTCACTTCACTCACTCACTCACTCACTCACTCACTTCACTTCACTTCACTTCACTTCACTCACTCACTCACTCACTCACTCACTCACTCACTCACTCACTCACTCACTCACTCACTCACTCACTCACTCACTCACTCACTCACTCACTCACTCACTTTAAGCACACAGAGTAATTTGTCTTCCTTTCTTACTGTATTCACCACGAGCTTTCGTTGCGCATATATGCTCTATCTTAGTAGCGTTTCCCCTCTTCATGTCGCGCGCCGCAGCGAACACAACGAAAGGCACTCAAGGCTGCCTCGGGATAAACGAAACCGGTTGTTCGCTGGTATCTTGCTTGCGTCACAGAAACAAATGAATGCAGGGATTCAAGCCTAACACCACCGAGAAGGACGGGTACAACTACGGCAACGGAACAAAAGAGCAAGCCTTGCTCCAAAGCTCGGCGGAGGAACGTGACTAATGGCGGCGAGATGACGTGCGAGCAGGCCTGGACATCTTGTGATTCGGGTAACGTATAGCCTCGGGCAATACGGTCGTTTCTCAGGCTGCAGATCAGGCACAAAACGCGCGTTCCGCACACTGCCGCCACCAGTTGATACGACCACATTCTTCATCCACGCTGAACCAACGGGCTGCGAAAACTGCAGAGTTTTGTCGTGTGAAGATGAGCCTACTTATGTTGCATTGGAAAGTAATGCCGTCCGACATGTACAATAATTCAAATCGTTTTCTTCTAGTACGCCCATAAGCCGAGCATTAGGAAAGACAAACCGACAAATAGACAGACAGACAGACAGAAAAGAGAGAAAGAAAGAAAGAAAGAAAAAAAGAAAGGAAGAAAGAAAGAAAGAGAAAAGAGAAAAGAAACAGAGAAATATGGGAAACACAGGTAAGGTAAGAAGATCAACGAGCGAAACACCCGGTTTCGCTACATTGCATGGAGCGTAAAAATAAAATTACGGAGAGAAACTGCGTGAACCGTGCACACACGCAACAGGATACGCAACACAACTATATATGGGCGCTCAGGCATGCGTATTTCAAAAACTGTAGCACGGGAGCAGCTTTCGGTGCAAGCGACAAACGTATATACCACTGAAAACACATCGGAAAGGGTTGCGCCGATTGTTATGAGTCCAATCATATCTGACAAATTCAGACTACACCCACCGCGGTCCCTCGGTGACTATGGCGTTTTGCTGCTGAGGACGAAGCCACGAGTTCGTTTTCCCGCTGCTGCGGCCACATTTCGCGGAGGCCGAAGTGTGATGACGCTAGTGTACTCGGATTTATGTGCACGTGAAACACCCTCACGCGAACAAAGTTATTTTGGCGCTCTCCACTGGCGTCCTGCATAACCCACTATGCAGTTTTATTACCGTAAACGTCACATTTTAATCTGAGGTTTAATAAATTCGAAGTAAAAATGACGCCTTTTAAAGATTCTTTCATTGTACTTTAGTGACATGACACGATACCCGCTGGAATAGGATATACAATGCTCACGACGTTTAACTGATGTTGGTGCACGTGCTAGTTCGAAATTGGCTGCTTAATACAGTAGAAGGGCGGCTCGGCATGGTGACAATCTCATCAAACGAGATAACGGTATTTTTGTTGTACCACGCAAAACTGTTTTTTTTTTTGCAGGGTGCTTTGCGATGAAATGCTCTTTGCGACAGAGAATGTCGCATCACTGGCGAACTTAGCACCGAGAGGTCTGTATCGCTGGAAATATCAAGAATAAAACCGAGTGTTTTAAAACATGTTTGTCTCCTTTTACGAGCGCCTCGAGCAAGTAGATAAACTGGGGAAAATCCCCAACACCGAATCTGCGATATGCAGAGCATTCTCCAGCAAGCATCTAGGTGCTATGCATACTCAGAAAGGCGGTTATTTCAGACCGGCAGAGGCTTGCCCGCCTATAAAGCGATAATTGTTCAGGTGACAGAAAAAAGAAAGAAAGAAACCTTGATGCTGCAACCAAACTTTACGAGATCACCGTTTATTTTCGTCCACAATTTACAGCTCACCAAATCAAATCCTGCTGACAGACTTGCGTTTCAAAGTGGGAGGAGTAATCAACACAGGAAAATTAAGCGAGTGAATGGGATTCACCTGGTTGCATCGCACTATCGTACATGTTGCTTCGCAGTAGCATTCTATACAACGACATAAATCGTAACTTTATGCCTTTAGGAATCCACCTTCATGTTGTGTTTGTCCGCAGGACTACTTTTGTCCCGTTAAAAGTCTCATATTTCACATATATGTTCGCAGCACTTGCAGTATACCTGCACGTTACAGGCGCAAGGGTCTGCGGAGAACGAAACGTTGACTATTACAACTAATGGTGACGTTAGAGCGTCCCGCCGGTACTTCGCATATGAATGCACTGGTATACGTCGACGCTTTGCTTCCGACTTCAAGCAAAAAAGGAGCCACCCGTCACCGCTGAACAGGAACTCCCTTCGTTTTTTTCCCTTTCCCTCTTTCGAAAGCAAACATGCAGAGTCAGTCTATTTACGGTTCTCGCAGAATTGTCGCAATATCTGGCTCGAGCTTCCCTTACAGCCAACTGAAAAGCAAGACTAAAGTGAAAATCGCGCGTCATTTGTAGTACGGGCGCTCCAAAAAGGCGAACGCTCGTGGCTGGGCGGGAGGGAAGAGAAAGAGTGCACTTGTAACCGGAGAAAAATGAAAAGGGGAGCAAGAAAGAAAGCACGCAAACAGGAATCACATTACGTCCGGCTCCGAGAGTGATAAAGCGACGTTCATTTGTGTTCTGCGAATGTGAATCAACAGACAAAAAAAAAATGAAGGGAGGTTTTTTTTTCTTTTTGCGCTTGTTTCTGCCGCAGAAGTGAACGGAGTGGACGGGGGAGTTTCCTTCCGCGACCGCGTGCCGCTACGTTAGGCGTTCAAAACGGAGCGGAAACGGCAGCCAGCCAGACGCCATTCTTCGCACGGCGCTCGCGCCGCACCGGGCTCTGTCGCGACGGCTTCGGCTACGACCAGGGGGGCTCGCTCGTTGCTGACAACGAATATACGTACACCGGCAGGCGCCGAACAGCAAGCCTGATGAATACGGCTGTATACCTTCGCCACCGTGATGGCTTGCGGGAGATGGAAAGCGGCGGGAAGTGGGGGCGGGGAAGGGGGTGGGGGAGGCTGCGCGATCCGCTAAAATGGAAACGAGGTCTCTCTGGTTTCACTTTCGATTCCTTCTATGCATCCTTCCTTCCTTTATTAATTTTCTTTCTCTCTTTCCCCCACCTTACGTTTCTGTGACTTGCTTGCTCTGCGTTCCGCTCTCTCCGGGTTCGTTGCAAAATTACGAGACGCACGGACCTTTCCTTCTTTATTTATTTTCTTTCTCTCTCTTCTGAAATAAGGCGAAACGAACGCCCGATGATGACCCTGCGGTTCCCGCGCTGTGCAGGTGCCCGTATCGGTGCGATGCGTCCGGAGTGGACGGCGTTTCGGGGTGGTTTCATTTCCCTGGCAAAAGGAAGCTGAAGCTGACAGCCAGAAAGCAGAAAGAGCCTCTGACCAGACCGCCAGCTAGTTTGGAGCAATCAGGACTTCCCTCAATGGTAGTTTTCCTTTGCGATGTTAGCTTTCTTTTCTTTTTTCCTTTTCTTTTTGTTTTGTTTGCGCTCTGGTACACTATTTCTGAGTCGTTAGTGATCCTTTCATTCATTGCGCAAATAATAACTAACTATGGCCCTATTTCCCGTATACTTACTTCAGAACGTATCAGACATGGACTCCGCAAATTCATCGTTACCGGTAGAACACAGTGTTCATTTCAGATTGTCATTATCCTTTCTTCTTTCTCTTTTTTTTTGAGTCGTGGTGAAAGCACGTGGTTTTGTCGTTAGCTTTGGTCGTTTGGTGGGCAGCGAATGCTGATAAAAGCGCATCTGTAGTTTATTAGCGAACAAAATCGTACAAAAATGATATTCAAATTTCCGTACTCTTCAACTTCTCAAGTAACAAACCTTCGATGTTTTCCGCAATGGATCATAACCACCTGCTTGTCTTTTATTTTTTTAATGAATGTTTCTCCTCCTCCTCATCCTATTTACTATACAAAGGAAGTTATGACTGGATATATACATCAAAGGAGCACCAAAAAGTTATCACGATGTTATCTGCGCATTAGCTGAAATAGCGTCAGCTTAAACACCCAATTTAACTGAAAGCATGGTCAAAACAAACGAGATATCACGCACGGCTGAGCGCAAACTGACGCACTTTATTAATTTTCCGCTAAACTGTGCTCATTTCCCACGTTGTCGCGCCACTTTAATTTAGTCTAACTAGTGAGCATAAATTTATTATACAGTTTACAAACAATTTACCGAATGTTACATTTTACAACGCTCCTACATTTGTACCTATTTTACATTGAGGTGCGGAGGAGTCCGACTTAAAACAGCATTGCCTTTTCGTTGTCACCTTGGAGAAGAGCGAACGCCTGTGGGACGCTATAGTTAGCGACGCCAGCGAAACCAGAGGTCAGCCACGGTTCCAGCATTGCATACGTGCTGTGAAAGATAACAAGCATAGAGGAAGGGGGGAACGGGTTGTAGGGGTCATGTGGAGGTGGTAGCAGACCGCTAAGGCTTCGAGGCACGCCCGCATAAATTTCAGAACTATCCCTCCACCTGCCTTCCCCCCCCCCCCCCCCTCATCCTCCCAAAACCGGCCAAACTAAAGGCGCTTGCAAAGCTCCCTCCGGGTGTCCCGGGAGACTTAGGAAGAGTCGCGTTATGTGTCCGAAGAAGGCCACGCGAGCCCGTGGCGACCACTCCTCTATTGTTCCTTTCTTAATTTTCTTATTTTGGCACCGAAGCGCATGTCTTGTGAATATTGCATGTTGCGAACTCTACTGCTCTATATACGGGCCACCGAAGGCACGTGTGTAGTGACGGTAAAGGGAAAGGGGGGGCGTAGGTTAGCGTCGGATTTGTATGTATACTGCAGACGCCACCATGCCGTAGGCTCGCACATTCACGACGTGGGATCTTTTCGTTGCAGCAGGCGGCATAATGGCGCCTTTTTCCTCCGGAACGGTGGCAGCGCAGTTCGTGCGCTGTTTAGCAATCGGCCGCAGGCCGAAGAGGAAGTGAGGCAAGCGAGCCGAGCTTTTGGGGAATAGCGGCGGGAGAAAACGGGAAAGGAGGGGATGTTATTTACCCTAATCGATGACTTATCTGAGCGGCTGATCGCCGCCACTGCCTCAGGCGGTGGTCCGGCGGCGCCGGCGGTGTTGGTTTGAGCGCAGTAATGAACGCGCTGGAATAGCGCGCCGCGTGCTGCCGCCGTGGACTTTCTGGGCGAGGATCTCGCAACCTGGGGGGAAAGGAGGAGTTGGGCGAGGGGTTGCCGGGCGTCGAACCGGCGTGGCGCAACCTCCTTCCGGACCCGATTCGGGAGACTGTGCGTGCGTATGTGTGTGTGTGCAGGGGTCGGCTCGCTTTCCCACCGGTGGCGAGATCGGAAATGAATGGGGAGGCCCCGAACGGCGCCAAACTGCGCAGCTCCGGGACCCGCCGCAGATCGCGGGGATGTATAGCTCGTACGCGGAGCTCGGCAACGGCCTGGTTAATTGGGTCTGTGGCCCACGTACGTTAACCTTTCCTGCGTTTCTCGCCGCCGCGTTTCTGAAAGGATCAGCCTCGGTGCGCGGCCTTTCCACGAAATGATGTGCTGGGCCTATACATCTATACGCTTACTGCACCGCGCTCGCGTGTCTTGCTTTGAGACAGCGGCTTCCAGCACGGGTCTGACGGTGAATGAACACCGATCGCGTGTACGCGTGGTGGCTAATGCCTGCGCCAATTGCGCGTGTAACCAAAGAAAAATAAGATAAGAAAACACCAAGGGAAAGAAGGGATGAACTAATTCTAATCGCTAAACTGGAATATCTCGTTATATCGCGTGAAAAACGCATCTCTGCCCTTCGCGTATACATTCAGAGAAGTGAGAGCAGGCCTTTCGTGATTAATAAAATTACAACTTCTCTTAACGAGGTTTAATAATAGAAGGTCCAAAGTAATTTCATTCTGCTGAGTGCCCTTCCTACTCTTTAATACCGCTAAACGAAGAAAGGAAAAAGAAAACACAACACGCCAGTTTGCAACACCATGCATAATGAAGCGCGAGCGACTAACAGAAGAAAAAAAAATAGTGAACGCACTCGCTAAGTGGCAGAGGACGATGACCGTGATAACGGTTACCTTGTGTAAGAAGAAAACTGCTTAATGCATGGAACGCTTGCCTCGACTGGGCTTACGCAGGGCGACCACGAAAGGAAGGGGCAGTGGCAGTCACGAGTGAGAGCTGCTTACCCAGCACTTTGATGTACACGGTGTTGTGCGCCGTCAGGCCGTCCTTATTGCGAGCCGTGCAGGAGTAGAGGCCTTCGTCCGTGGCTCGCTCCACGTCTTGAACGACTAGGGTGCCGTTAGCAAAGGTCTTCTGGCGGTGGTTGTATGGTAGCCGGAGGCCTTCTGCGAGGTACGACACACATTGTTAATGGTGAAGATTTACCTTTAAGGAGATAGAACGAAAGCAAAGAGAGGGCAGGCAGGGAGCCTCAGGTTTGCTACCCTGAACAGGGGGTAAGGAAAATAGAAAGCGGCAAACACAGAGACAGGGCAATTTATACGCGTGTGTGGGTGCACACGAGCACTATAAGCAGCCGCTCGTGCCGGTGCAATTCAATATCTGCACTAGTAGGCGGATATGTTTTTTGCGACAGCGATGAACGTGTGCCCGGTCCAAGTATACCGTTGATTTGGAAAGTGGTCTTGATTCCGCCGGATTAAAATTGTCGGAAGAGAGAGAGGGAGAGGCTTGGACGTCGTATCGAGAGTAGGTACACAGCAGGGGCTCGATGCTTTCCTCGCAGCTAAAGAAGAAGCTCGACACATTGTCACGGAAAAGTTTGCCTTGTGGCGTCAGAAGGGTAGTCGAGGCATGAGGTATAGCTCAACAAAGAAGATAATAAAGTAGCCTAATAGAGAGAGTTTGATGCTCTCTATAAGATTACCCCGATAGTACGTGTCATATAATATATATATATATAGCCTCTCAGTATTCAACAAAGTATAGCTCATAACGAAGCCGTTTCTCATATCGATGACTTTGTTAAAATGTGGGCTTACGGCGTGTCAGAGTACAAAGTAAAATAAATAGTGGCAACTGTACGACTACCCAATCGGCCAAGGTTTGAGTGCGGGAAAACAACTTCTCCTGCCAGTGTATGCTCGCGTGAGAGGCCCCCACTCTAGAGCAACGGAGGCAATTAAGGAGCATGTAGCGTTCCACATTTCAGCAGAAAGGCGATAAAGTAAAGGAAGAAGGGAGGGAACATAGAAAGAAAAACAGAGGGAGAGAAAATAAAAGAAACGAAACAACGGCACAGAAAGTAGTTCGCGGTGAAGCGGTGGTGTCGTGCGCTCTTGAAAAGCCTGCGCGCCGCAAGATAACGCGCACTAGGCGCGTCGTTCCTTTTTTTCGCGGCGCGAACATTCAGCTCGCACGTCACCTGGAAGTGGGTGATACAGTACACCTCGGGCATTTCGCGCGCAGCCGAAAGAGCAGTGAAGGGCGTCGTGGACGCGAAATAATAATAACAACAATGAATAGCAACAATAAAGGAAGTAGCTGGCGCGAAAGGCAGCCAGGCCATTAGCCTCGCACGATATTGCCTGGGAAAGCTGTAGTTGCCTGCAGCAGCAGTGGAGCATGAAAGGAAGTCGAGAGAGGGAGAAGGGTAGAGGACGACACAACGTTGATGCATTTAACGCAGCCCTCGTTTGTCCTTGGAAAGCCCGAACAAATTTCGCCTGAAGGCATAGAATGAGATCTTAAGAAACGGGAAATAATGGCGGCAATGTAAGCAAAAAGAAAGCACGAAAACTCCTGCAAACCTCCATCGAGCTAAGCTTAGAGCCGATGAGGACGGCTTTGGTTGTCCTGTCAACAAGGAGCACGAAGCTGGCCCTGACACGTGCCTAGGTGCTCGGTGACTTTTCCCAAACAACAGCAAGGCAAGTTCACAAAGCTTTTTGTAACTAAGGGTGGTTTGCCATTGACCGCCCGCCCTCTTCTAGTAAAAGATCCAACATTACGATTGGCCGCCACCAGTTATTTCTAACAGCTCTATCGTAAGGGTTCTTGCGTGAATACGGGCCCACATATTAAATAAACATGCTCTCGGGTGGTTCAACTAGCGTATAACGATGAACTGAAGCGCTTGTTGGCTGTTTCTTGGAGGGCAATGGTAATTTTATCGCTAAGCAGGGTCTGCTAGCGTAATATTAACAAGATTAGAAGGATACTAAATACAAACACTAGATCAGTTTAGACTGATAAAGCAATCTTTAAAAGTTGTATTTTCATCACTTGCGCGGAAACAGGTTAATCACTAGAAGATGAAACGAAGCTCAAAGTACCATTTCTTGAAATTTGTGCAGAAGCCTCAGTGTCGGCTCGTCAGGATGACATCGCGGATTTCAAGGTATCTCTTTTCCAAGGTATCTTGGATTGTAGTGGTTCAGTGAATTATCTTGGAACTTGGCTAGTTATGTCTTTCAGCTTTATTCAGATAATAATGCAGTCCAGCTTTACATAGAAAAATGAATTTGACCCGACCAAATTGTGCTAAAATCCACGACGCCAAGTGGAGCCGGTGCAGGAACTACAAGGCGACGTCGTCACCCGTCTTTTGCTTTTTCCGTCTTTCGCAGCTTACCTACCCACTTCTTCACAAAAAGAACAGCTTTTTTGGCATTGCAAAAGGGTGATTTACGAATACAACTCAATTTACTGTTCGCCTAATGTGCATTTAAGTCACTTCTTCCATGATTATAGCTTCAGAAAAAGTCATCTTCGTGAAACAGCGTTTCTCGATGTTGGCGAGTCCTAGACGATTGCTCGTGAAATGTCTAGCGTGCGCCTTTTCAACAGTTGCCTTGATTATACTGATTTTCGCTACTTAAGCAGCGTTTTAAATGTTTTGTGGTCGCCTGAAAAATGTGCAATGATGAACCACGGCTAGGTCTCACTAAGGAACTTTCTCAGACAAACATTGTGCAGCTGAAATGATTCGGAACAATACAGATGGTTGAAAGCAGGGACCACAGCCACCTGCCATCAGTGTTTTATAGACAACCGGTGACACCATAAAGTGCTTCAGGGGTGCTATTGTGGTCGCAGTATTGACCATTTGTATGACGTCGGCTTCTTTCATTAGCCTAAATAATATCCCTATCATCTTTGACTTGCCCAAAAGAGTGAACATGGGGGAATTAGCTTGCGAAAGAAATGGTCAGAATAGCACGCCCGGATAAAGAGCGTTAGCCTGTCCATTTATGTGTAGCTGTTGTACAAATCACACCCCCGAAGCAAGGTTTCTTCAGAGTATTGAACACCGATCGCAAAGGAAATCTTTTTTATTACTGCGAAAGCGGGAAATAATTGCTGGAACCAGAACACGTCACGGCAACCATATTTCGGACATTAACCTATTGAAGTTTACGGAATACAGAAATACCGGTGACTTGGATGTGAGCAATAGATCTGGTAGCGACATTTTATTGCTGTTTGATCAACTAAGAAGCGTCATCAGCATTTTTTTTAACGTTTCACGCTGTTCTCATAAAAGAAAATAAAAATATTTGCCATTTACCGAACACCGGAATAGCGGTTGTGTAAGACGTGAGCAACGTCAATGGTGGTACGATCTGGTGACGTTGGGTATAATGAAAGCGTGAAATACTATTATTCCGAATCATTCTTTCCTTAATCAATCCAGTTTTTTAGCAAGTATATGGCCGTTTTCATAGGTCAATCGCGAAGACAGTGCCTTCTAAGCTGGTGATACTGGATGTGTGCTTTTGGGATGGATCATGAAAGAGGGACATATACCAGTGGTACACATCCAACGACACATATGCCCAGTCACCCATGTGGAACACACCCTAGGGGCTGTGTTCACACACCCTAGCGGCACATACTAAGTATGTGCCGCTTTTCAATATACCCCTGTGAAGCCTACTTGGGTCAATGGGTACGACAACAACAACGAACAACACATACGTTGCGACATCTTCACATTATGTAGATGTCAACTGAGGTTGATTCTGCAATTTATTGCAGTGGTGTAATATGTGCTACTGAGTTGCTTGTCTAAAGGCCTCGGCAACACCATAACTGTAATGTGTAATGGCCTTTGAATATTTTTCTTTACAAAGACACATTATTTCATGTAAATAAATAACTTTCTGACACTTTGTGAGTGAACGAACCGCTAGAAGATGCCGCTGCCAACGCTGCTACTGTCGTCCACGCCCTAAGCGATACTGTATTCCGTAAACTGCAATACGCATGCTGGCAGAACTTCCGAGCACAGTTAAAATATCAATGTATGCCGATGACATCTGCGTCTGGGCATCTGGTGTGACACGGCCGCAAGTACGCGCCAGGCTTCAAAAAGCTGCAACGTCAACATCGGCATACTTAAATGAACAAGGCCTCAAGATCTCGCCAGAAAAATGCGCATTGGTCGCGTTTAGCCGAAAGCCAATGAGATCATACGATGTCTCTATCGACGGTCAAAGCATACCTTATGTCAGGACGCACCGATTCTTAGGCGTAATAATTGATCGTGACCTCTGCTGGAGTCCTCATGTGGCCTACCTAAAGAAGCGCCTGACAGATATCTCTAATGTCTTTAAGTTTCTTGGAGGAAATGTCTGGGGTACTTCAGTACATGCAATGATGCAGCTGTACAGGACGCTCTTTCTTGGGTACTTGCGATACAGCTTGCCTGTGCTGACCAACACCTGCAGAAGTAATATCCGCACACTCGAAAGCGTCCAGGCCCAGGCACTTAGAGTGTGTCTTGGATTGCCGCGGTGTTCGTCAACGGCTGAAACAATTGTCATTGCACACGATTTCCCAGCCAAGACCCATATAGTCATGGAAGCGCTCAGAGCACACGTAAGACACCTTGCTCGAGCCCCTGCCCATCATCTAGCCTCACTGCCAGAGGATCGACCACGTGCTTCCTTTTGCGAAACAGTCCTGCCTTATCGTGCATACCTTCCATCAGGTTATACAGCTCCAGCGAAAGTTCCGTTTCCACCATGGTGCTTGGCTCGAGCAAATGTTCGACTAATGGTACCAGGAATACGAACAAAGGCCCAACTCTCGTCTCCAGCACTCAAGCAGCTTTCACTGCTCTTGCTGTATGAGACTTACAACGAGCATCATCATCTTTATACTGACGCTTCAACCACGGTGAATGGGTCTGCAGGATCGGTGATCTTTCCTGCAAAACCTTCCACAATTAAGATTCGACTATCTCACCAGACTACATCGACTGCCGCGGAGCTTGCTGCTATTCGTTGTGCACTTCGTGTAATTTCTGAAGAACTACCCAGGAAATGGAGCGTGTTCACTGACTCCAAGGCTGCTCTTCATTGTTTGGTTTCTGCCCTACGCCGAGGACCCCACGAACAACTAGTTATGGAAATCAGACTGCTGCTTCACCACCTCGTCGAGCAAGGACACGACATCACGTTGCAGTGGATTCCAAGCCACTGTGGCATAATGGGCAATGAACTTGCCGACGCAGCAGCACGATCTGCACACGAGGAGGGCTTACAAGACTCCATTCCATTCTCAAGAACAGATGCTGCAACGAAAATTCGTGTGCTTGCAAATGAAGCCATCAAAACTTTATGGAACACACCCAGCTTAAAGCATACACGTCTACACCGACTGGACCCATCCCTTCGACTTCGACCCCCGCCTGGACTCTCTCGACTCGAAACATCAGTACTTTGCCGACTGTGGCTTGGTGTCGCCTATACAAGATCCTTCGCCTTCCGAGTCGGTATGGATGACAGCGCGGCTTGCAGACACTGCGGCGGCGAAGAGACTATCGACCACGTGCTTTGCCACTGTCCTCGATACAGCGCGCACCGGCTGTCACTAGCGACCGCGTTGGCGCGCCTTGACGACAGGCCACTTTCAGAACATTCAGTTTTGGAATGCCGACGTGAACTGTCGTCGCAGCAAAAGTCGGTCAAGGCTCTGTTGACTTTTCTACGTGACAGTGGCCTATTAGAAAGACTCTAATGACCCGATTTCGTCCCTTCTCATATTTTTTTTCTCATGCTTTCATTTTTGTCACGCTCTTCTTTCCGTCTTTATTTCCCCTTTCCCTTCCCCTAGTGCAGGGTAGCAAACCGGACGTTTTAAGTCTGGTTAACCTCCCTGCCTTTCTTTCATTTGCATCTCTCTCTGGCAGAATAAGTACTAACCTTTACAGGATACCGGGTTCACTTAGATTTAGATATCAGATGCCACGTTGGTGGGGCCCCCTTTTGGCACAAAGTTTGACCAGAGAAAACAAAAAGCTATATCATTGCCGTAAGGAATCGTATTCCACTTGGCTGCTTGTGTTAAGCGTCGGCAGCGACACAATCTTCAACACGATTTTTTTTCTAAGTTTCCCTTGACGAGAACATCCACACGTAAGCAAAAACGCCACTAACATGCTGTGGATAAACAAAGTGTCAGAAGAAGTCAGTACAAGTGTTGTTACTCACATCCACGTTTCCGGTAAGCCGGTATTTTTTAAGCATAAGCTAAAATTGTACAGATAAGCTAAAATTCTTCAATTTCTCTAATGCATACAGAGAGAAATAAATACACGGTTAAACGGCGTTTACCTCTGTCCCAGGTGATGGCGTCGATGGGGTACCCTCCGACGGGGCAGGTTAGCCGCATCGTCTCCCCGGCGACCACGGACATGTTGCCCATACGACGCACGAACGGGGGCCCGTGCACGTTGAGGCGAGCCGCGTGCTCGGAGACGCCCACGTCGTTTCCCGCGCTGCAGCGGTAGAGGCCGCCGTCCTCGGCCCGCACGCCTGAGATGTTCACGAAGCTCACCACGTGGCCCTCGCTCGTCACGTAGTCGCCCATGCGGAAGCGGACATTCTCGGGAACGGGCAGCCCGTCCAGGGACCACGTGACCTGCACGCGCGAGTCGTGCGGCGTCATGCGGTCGTCAGGAGACACGTCACGAAGGTTAGTGAATTGAAAATTGCACGTAACGTTTTCGTGCACCCTTTCTCCTTCTTTTTTTATGTTCCTTTAGATGACTCTCATGTGACTATTGCACCGGAAGGTGGCTGTGTTTACCAGAAAATGGGAGGGAAGGACTACCCTGGTGGATGTGTTTGTCGCTCGAGGTGACACGTCTGTAACAAGCGTGCACTGCATGCGTTTCGTGCCATCAGTGAAGGCAACCCTGGCTGCCTTGTTTACCGTCCGTCTGGAGCAAGGACCTTCTGAAAAATTGTTTATGCCTTCTCGGTCTAGAAAAACTAAATACCTCTATATTAAGTGAGTGATAAGGAAAATCTATCCTGATTAGCCAGCCAAATCACAGACAACGAACGCGTGATTACACCATTACAGCCCTATTCCTTTTCGGAAGAACAGAAAGCGAAAGGGTCAACTGCACTGCTGCCATCTTTCTTTTCTCTCGTGAACTACCCTCTACGCGAGCCTTTAACCCATGGAATTGCAGCTTTCTGTACTGGGGCCAGGTTGATAGCATTTGAGACTGGCTTCCGTACTAAGCCTAAACACACTGCCAACGTAGCTTCTCGTTTGCATATATATAGGTTTGTGGTAAGCTGTGAAGCCTAGCGGGCAGACTCAGCGGCTAGACAATGCAGCCATAAGCTCCCCAGAAGTCATCTCCTTTGCAACGGCACAAAAATCTGCGAGCTTCTCTTGCCGCGTATACGTCTTCGGAAAGCTCTTCGGTAGCTCAGTTACAGCAACCACAACAAATACGCGAAGAGCATTCTGTTAAAAGGTGGGTTTAGCTGACGAGGATATCCTCGTGAACTGCAGGTGACTGCGTGGTGGGGGTGTGCGAACATTCAAAATTTTCGAAAAACAAATAGTGCACTATATGATTCGGTCTTCGTATGGAATAGTCACTATTAGTAAATGCGAATATATTTCGAATAGCTTTCGAATACTTGAAAACGTCAGCCGTGCGCCATCTAATATAAAATTGGAGTTAGAGTCGCTCAGGGAGCTAGGCTTCATCGGCTGTACACTGAACACTTGGATTCTCCGAAGAGACTTGTGCGCGTGAACGAACTGATTATTGTTCCCAATGCTCCGTGCGTGGTTTTTAATAGTGAAAAGTTAATAACTTGCGATTTCTCCACAGATACTTGCTAACTTTATGAAAAATAGGATGTGAACATTATTATATGTTAATTGTGAAAATGGTTCTACAATATTCCAAAACTATTCGATATTCCATTCGTTTTTGATTTGGTCGCGAAAATTATTATTCACATGACCCTACTTCCCGGTGACTATTACGACTGAGTGCAACTTTCTAACCAGACAATCGGCTGTTTAACTAGCATGCAAACAAAAACTAATCTTTTTTCTGTTTTGTAAAGAAGAACGTTCCGGTAGTAAGTGATCATCAAATGACAAATAGCTAACATTAACAATACATAAAGAAACATTTTCTCCTTATCATATTTTGTAGCTTCTGGCATCTGTTTTCTTTGCTATTTGAACTCGTCGCACAGGATTTCCAGATAGAGAGTCATTAAAAAAGCCTTGCAGATAACATCACTCGAATTTCGGGTTGGGAAGTGCAGACACTGTTAATTACTTTGTGCCGTCGAAAGTTTACATGGCCACTTGGTGCAACGAGAAACATCATTAGCCAACTATGGAAACGCGAAATGTGAAACATCTCCAAAATATGTTTCAAGCGAAACGTTGTGTACCGAAAATGTCGCATTAGTTAAGCAGTACATTAATCACTGTAAGCTCATTCGTAGAACAGGTTGTAAATCTCTGTTTGTAAAATTTAGCGAACAAAAACGAGGCAAGATGATCTAAAGCAGTAATTTGGAAATCATTGTCGAGAACATTTGGCAGCGAGAGACTCGCAGACATTTAGGGACCATCAGAAGCCTTTTAACCCGTGTACACACACACACACACACACACACACACACACACACACACACACACACACACACACACACACACACACACACACATATATATATATATATATATATATATATATATATATATATATATATATATATATATATATATATATATATATATATATATATATATATATATATATATAGACGCAAATGGCCATAATTCGTAGACGTCTCGCGTTCGTTAGTTCAGTCATGCCTAAATCGCTACAAGAAGCATGCCCTGTCCATTACGGTTCTTTTCCACGTCCATGTGTTGCGGTCTTTGGAATTGGTGCTGTCAATATTTTTGGAGGCTCTAGCAATTACTACCTTATCTTCCTCTTTTGCGTGGTTGTATATTTTTTTCTTCTGGTTTAGATGTATAACAGAACAGGCACCATGAACAGAACATTTATAATGGGCCACCCTTAAGCAAGGTGCGAAAGGTAAAGACTACAAACTCAATGCGAAGCCATACTTTGTCTTTTTCTCGCGGTTTGCCGACTAACACAAAGTCCAGTCGGTAATGAACATGTGCCAATTGCCTGCCCACTTAGAGGCCCGGTCATTGTCATAGATGTCGATACTAAATACGTGACCACGCTTTCGCAGACCACTTTGTAGAGGACCAAAAGTTTGAAATTAAAAAATTATGGGGTTTTACGTGCCAAAACCACTTTCTGATTATGAGGCACGCCGTAGTGGAGGACTCCGGAAATTTAGACCACCTGGGGTTCTTTAACGTGCACCTAAATCTAAGTACACGGGTGTTTTCGCATTTCGCCCCCATCGGAATGCGGCCGCCGTGGCCGGGATTCGATCCCGCGACCTCGTGCTCAGCAGCCTAACACCATAGCCACTGAGCAACCACGGCGGGTCAAAAGTTTGAAGCATTTTGAAATCGGGAACTAGTTCGCCAATGACACATGAAGCCCCATTACATTACATGCTGCACGTGCCAGTAAGGTTAGTTTGGTAAGTCGCGAACCAGTTAACAAATGCGACGAAACTTTTTGTTACCCGCCGTGGTTGCTTACTGTTAGGCCGCTAAGAACGAGGTCGCGGGACACAATACCGGCCACGGCGGGCGCATTTCCATAGGGGCGAAATGCGAAAACTTTCGTGTACTTCGGTTTAGGTTCACGTTAAGGAGCCTCAGGTGGTCAGAATTATTCCTGAGTCCCCCACTACGGCATGCCTCATAATCAGATCGTGGTTTTGGCGCGTAAAGCAACAAAAGGTAATTTTGGAACCTTTTTTCATGGTTACAGACTATGCTCGAACAGCATCAAAACGCAAAAGTGGCTAAAGCCCGTCTGTAGCGTTAGCAGCGGCGGTAAGTTTGGCCCCGGCGAACTCCCTGGTCCCGCTGAAGGATCGGCCGACAAGAAAACGCTCTCGAGCAGCCGTCTGCAGGCTACAAACATTACAGTCCCAAGCAAATATTGACTCTAGCGACGTTAAGCGAGAACTAGATGGTTTTCCTTCGGGAAATTACCAGGAGAGAAACTCCATCGAGACGGAGTCTGTTTCTTTTCCATTCACGGCCGGCCGACCGGCGCGGCTGCTTCGAACGACAGGTTCACGTGCTCGTACACAGTCAAGAGGAGCACGAATGACAAGCAAAACTGGTCGATCGATACACGCCGACGTCCGGTGACGGTGCCGTCACAGAGGCTGAACGAGAACCCTGTCAGTCTGACCTGGGGAAGTGGTCGTCCGGCCGCGATGCACTTGAGGGATATGGATGGGCCCGGCGACAGGGTGCGCTCCGAGAAGGTCTCGCGCAGGATGGGCGGGTCATCTGCAGGAGACCGCAAATCGGTGTGCGTGCGTGCAAGTCAGTCGCGAAACGTAAGCACGATAACAAAAACAAAATGCGTCGATCGAAGGTTCGCGGGAAGAGAGAGCGTAGCAGCCGAGGGAAGCGGGAGGGGTGTGAGAGAGAGACAGAGGAAAGGGGAAAGGCAGGGAGGTTAACCAGACGGGAAGATCCGGTTTGCTACCCCACGCTGGGGAGAAAGGGGAGGGAGAGGTAGAAGCGATAACAAAGTAGAGATAAAAAAGAAAGTAGCATAGACATACAATAACAGTCGGTCACTGTCGCCGCATACTGTCACCGCACAGCACAGTAGCACTTGCCGCAATATAAACATCTGTTCAGGTTACAGCCGCTTGTCCAATTCTGTTGCCTTTAAAAACTGCAACAGTGCCCTCGTCGCCCTCTGCTGCGTTGGCTTGTGATGGCGGCATTTTAAAACAAGTTCCTCTGTTAGAGGTCTTCGGTCAAAGCGCGCTATCGCGATTGCGAGCGATCGCCTCTGTAAATTATAGCGAGGACAGTCACAGAGAAGGTGTTGGAGATTCTCCTCGTTACCACAGTCATCACACGAGGCGACGTCGGCCCACGGGTGGGTGTGAGAAACTAAAGTTGGAAATACAGATGAACGCGAGTGTTGAGAAATTTAGCTATACGAAGCACACAGTAGGCCTACAAAACTGGTTTAGTCTATTGTGTCAAAAAAGTTTCCTGAGTGTAGTGTATACTGGTAGTCTCAACTACCAGTGTCAAGTGGCAGCTTAGAGAATATGCGACAAGAAACGAGGGGTGCAGCATCAAAAGGAAGGTCAATAGCCAACTACTTTTCGGCAACTTCAGGGTGCGCACAGCTGTTCACTTAGCATTGTTCGCGTAGATTGAGTCAGGTAGTGCTGATGTTTTCGCAAAAGAAAAAAAAAGAAGAAGAATGAATGGACTGTTTTAGAAAGAGTAACAAGAAACTTCAGGTAATGGGATTTATGAAGTGCAGTGTGAAAATGAAAATAATGAAAAGCCTCAATAGACAGCACCGTTTATGGAACTTCTTGATGTGCCGACTGCTGAATGAGTGCTCGAATGGCTTGATTGTTTCGCTACCGTGCCAGGACTTACGTTGCACTGTTTTATATATATATATAAGTCAATAAACTTGATTGAAATCGGAGTGTCCTCGAGAGCTGCATTCACGCTCACGAGAACACTTTTCGAGCACTTAAATAATCAATGTGTTTGTACTGGAAGTCGGCATCGTGCGTGAGCATTCTTTTCATCTATTGTAATGTAAAGAAATGGCAAAATCATGTTGCCTCTGGGAACATGAGAAAATAAAAAAAAAATAACTTGAAACAGTTGGAACGCATTCGCAGAGTTCACAGAAAATGTGTACCTGAATAGGTACCACATGACACGTACAGAGACAGAGAGAACAGGTAGTGTCCAAAACTCGACGTCTATGACTGCCTCCCAATAACGCTTCCGCCGCATTAAACCAGCAGAAGCGTAGCCTTTACGATCCGCATTGAAAATATACAAGGTTCCACGTACCATATGAGTCGTGCATTTGGACACCACCTGTTAAATATTGAAAAGAAAAGAATTCTGTCGCCTGGAGCATAACAGTCTACATGATGTCCTATCTTGGGGAAGTAATCGGAGCAGAAAGTCCTATGACCAGGAGGAGGGCGATTAAAGAAAAGTAAGGGTGAGAAAAGGACGTGATCTTGGCCTGTAAGGGTAAGAAATATAATAGTGAAGATTGACGTTGCTAGATCTCGCCAGTTAAGCCAATCTACCGAAGAAATGGGAAAAAATAAATGACAAAAAGCAATGCAAAGCTTTGAGCTAAATTGAGCCCATGCTAGCAATAGAGCAAATCATTTCGTCTCTATGAAAGGGCACCTATAGTTGCCCGCGCAAGGTCTGCAATTTGCACTTTAAAGGGACTTTAATGAGTAATACCTAATCAGTTCAGACTGCCCCAAAAGTATACTTCAAAATATTTCATTTCCCGATAGGAGATTGATTATCACTAGAGAAGAATGAAGGCCAATAATCCGTTTCCTGAATTTCGCGCCGAAATCTCGGTGCCGGTAAACCAGTATGGCGTCACGGATTCTATATTATCTTTTCGCATTCCAGCCGTTGTGGCTCAGTAAAGGGTTCTTAAAGCTCGCTAAATTCTGGTCTTTGGCTCTCTTAGAGAACACATTGTTGTCAATCTTCATCAACAACAAGTTAACCAGGCCCGAGTAGGCGCCATCAAAACCCGTGACGTCACGGCGACCTGGTGCGGGAACTTCCCGGCGGCGTCGCCACCCGTCTTTCGTTTTTGCGTCGTATCTGGTTTACCAAACCTCTTCGCAGAGTAAAAGTGGCTTTCTCGGTATTGTAAACGGGTAAGTTATCAACACAGCTCAACTTATCTTTTCCGTTTAGTCGCCCGCCAATAAGTCACATCGTCGGCCTAGCGGAACCCGCGGCCGGAAACTCACCGGCCAGCGTGAGCTCCGCGGCGCCCTGGGCCGAGGACTGGTCGTTGAACGCGTAGCACTGGTACACGCCGCGGTCCTCGCGGCGCACGGGTACCACGGTGACGCTGTACGGTGCGTGGCTCACTCCGCGCAGCAGCGGCCGCTGGTTGCGGTACCACTCGACGCCGTTCACGGGGAACCCGCTCACCGAGCAGTTGAAGGTGGCCGACTTGCCGACGTCCACCTTCTGGCTGCGCGGCAGCACCGTCACCGAGAGCGGCGCTGATGTCATCGGGTGGAGCCACGAACCGGTGAGAAGAATGAAAGGGAGGATGGGAAATATATTAGACGAAAAAGTTTATTTATTTTACGTTGGTCGTAATACAGAATGCTTAAGCCAGCCTGCTTACGCATTAAATACCAGGCCATGTAGCAAGGAAGCAAGGAAGGAAAAAGTGGAGAAGGAAAGGTAGGGTGGTTAACCAGTTTAGCGTAACCGGTTTGCTACCCTACACATGGGAGAGGAATGGGGGAGCAATTCTGGCCCTACGCTGGAAGTCGTTACGTGCCCTCCAAGGAGCGTTCTACCGCATTAACTTTCAGATCAATTCTTTAGCAGCAAATATAGAAAAATTATAAGTGCTGCATACCTATGATTTCAGGAGGCGAGCGTCAGCGCCAACGTAGCCACTCTCTCCACTCGCCCCCGTATAGCCTCCGCAAGTGTAATTCCTTCCATGCGACCTCCCGTAGCCGCAGGATAGCGTGACGGATGGGTCACGGGCCCCCGGCCGCCGTTATTTATTTTCTCTCTCTCGTGCTTTTGCTGAGTGGCGCACTTCCAGTGACGGTCTAGCGCGCGGGCTGTTGCGTTTGCCTCGATTGGCGCAGTGCACGATTTTGCGCACTCTGCACGAGAATACCTGATTATACTACGTTTCATAGATCAGGTGCAACGCTGTGCAAGCTAGAGATACTTCTTCAGTGGCTGCCTTCGCACTCGTAAGTAGTTCGGCGTTTTTTTATCGCGATTCTGCGATGCTGTTCTTTACACAACGTCAGTATTGAATGAAAGAAAACTTTAATCCTTAGAAATAAAGCAACTGTGGTATACAGCTGCGAATGCGTTGTTTTAGATCAATTTGCTCTTTGTAGTTTTTCTTTCCGCATTTTTTATTTGCAGCCCGACGCGGCAGCCTTACGTGTGCTCGCGCGAGGAAACGTCGTTTGTGCGTAGCGAAGCATTGAGAGAATGCGCGGAGTGATAAATTATTGTGGCCGAACTACTTGCGTAGCTTCCATAGCGTTGCACCTGATGTCTGAAACGGAGTATAGCGGTACAAGTCAGTGCCACAGTCACGAGCGCTGGGGCAGACGGAAGCGGAGCAAAAAGTACGGTCGCGAACTGGAACCAAGCAGAAAATGGCATGTAGCTTCGTTTTCTTCGCGCATGGCTGCACGGCGCGAGAACAAATAGGCGAAACGGAAGTACGTCATCCCTTCTGCTACGACACGGAGTAAAACAAATGCTCGCAGACATTCACTTGGAAGATTTCATTATTTATCTAAACTTCAAATCGCCTACTGAAGCAGCATATCAAACAAATAACTGATCTTGCTTTGAAGAATTCTCGAAGTCATGTGCCACTCTGAGTGACGTCGCAGCACTGCATCTACGTAGGCACACTTGTGCGACTGACGTCGACACTCCGGCTGGGAGCGCGGCGGCCGCGAGGAGACGGGTGCACGACATTTGATGTGAAATTTCAGCTCTTCTCACGGTGAGTAGCGGTGTGATACTTTGCAGACACGATCGCGAGATTGCGTTATATGCACTGCGCTTGTCAGCTCAAAACGACCAGAACTGTTTAGGGATCCTTTAAGCTTTTGTGCGGAGCCTGGCAAACCGGCCAGCTTACGGTTCGTGAATGCAGAGTGAATACAGAAACAATCAAACCACCAGACAACTAAAACTGCGGGGTCTATGTACAGTGCGCGGCGTGCAACAACTAAACGACAGAGGAGTACCGGGAACTTAAGTGTTGAACTGTAAGTTAACAACAAATCCATTGGTCATTCAGGAGTCAGTAGTATCCTGCAGCGTTGGGCCTAGTCATCGAGTAGTCTTTCCGGCTTCATAGATTTTATCAGTTTTATCAGTTTTACCCATAAAACTACTTCCATTGGTTGTAATGGACGATATGCGAAAAACGTAAGCAGACTGTCGTACCCGTCTAACGCGCCCTAACTGACATAGCCGTGCTTCATTTCACTATACTTAATTTTCTGTTGCCGACAAGGTCTGAATACAGAAAAAGCGAAGGAACAGCTCAAAGATATAAGCCATGTAAAGCCTGACCTATAAGCTATATCAGCATTGTTAAAGCTGCGACACGTGCGCGTTTCTGTACGGTAGGGTGAAAGGAGGGCGGCGAAAATTACGGCACCAACCCGCAGGTTGCCATCTTAATTACGATCTTAGCCCAACGTGCGACATATTGATTATTTCAAACAAAGTATATGCTGTGAAACGCCCTTGTAGGTTTTGCATATAGTCTGTTTTCTTATTGACCTTAAGCAGCGTATAGTGGTTTTTCCAAAGCGTGTGAACTTAAAAACAATGCACTTGACTAGACGGTTAGCTGTGGTTAAGTCGCCTGTCCACAGAAAGCAATTTTAGCAGATATATAATTTTTATTCTGGCTGGTAACAAACCAATTTCTGCAGAAATGTGTAGTGGTCTTTCTATTCCGACCCCGGAAACCTACGTATCTAGTTCAAGCGTGCGCTGATACCTGAGCCCCCTCCTTTTCGATTGGTTCATACAGAATCTGTCCGATATTTATGCCTCTGACTGTCTTCCGTTCGTGGCTCTTAGTTACCTGTGCATGTGGAACTCGAAATAACTTCAGAATATGATGTTTTCTTGCAGTGATTATTATTATTATTATTATTATTATTATTATTATTATTATTATTATTATTATTATTATTATTATTATTATTATTAAATTACCTTAAGTTTGTGTTAGATTACTAAGTGCAAGATTAGTACAAGTTTCCCTCATCATTTGAGCTCACATTATCGGTCCATGATCATTCAATTATAGTTCGTGAAGAAGCCGACGACAAAATATTTTCCAGCATGTTCATCTGCTTCCAAAAATGTCATTGTTTCTTCCAGCGAAATCCTGCACCTTCTGTGTTCCGGCTACATCCTCAACGTTTTCAGCAATATTATGCAGTTAGAGACGGCATCGTTTAAACGAGCGGAGATCTGCCGCTGCGTGCACCTTGTGCTGAGAAGCTCGTCGAGGCACCCGACAGCCTTCCCGCTCTTTGTGTCAAAGTGCGTTTCAGGCTTCAGAGAACTGGCACAGTCGCGTGAACATTGCCTAAACGCACGGCCCACGTCAGCGTCAACTGCTTCGCGATGTTGCCACTTCCCGAGGGAAACAAAAAAAGCAATGCAGCGATTCGGTGACGAGCCGAAATACACACAAGGAAACCACGGCTTGGTCAGATGCTCTTCGAGCCCGCCGAGTACATATAATAATAAAGACAGCACAGTGTCACGACACCATCTGCCTTGCAAATGAGTGTCCGATAAGCTTTTTTCCCTCTTTCTTCTCTTCACCGTCAACGTTGTCGGCTATGTGCGTCCCAGCAGAACAATGGAGGCTTTGGATTGTTTTACTCTTCACGCGCGCCTAAGCATCTGCGTAGAACACAGCCAAAAAGAGATAAGGGGAAAGAAAAAGGAGTATCACAGAGTTGCCTGCTTTGTTGCTTATTTGTACACTATACTTGACGAGAAAACATTTTGCAAACGTCCTCGGTCTTGTCGAAAACAGTACACCGTGGCAGAAACTTCAAGCACGCGATTGTTTTCTTCTCTGAGAAACTGCTTTTTCTGTCTGGTTGCCGCTTTCCTCGTTTTCTTTGCTTAGTCAGAAAAGTGGGAAGGTTTATTGAAAGTTGACGCTTGGAAGGAGGCTTAACAGGGCTTTCCGCTTCATGGTACGAGCTTGTGCCTTTCTTTTATATACGCGTTGGGACTCGTCTGGTCTGTGCTTCGCGAGTTTGTTCGTCCTAATCTAGCGAACGACGCCCTTCATTCTGCGTGGCCTATACGTGGGTTTCAAGCGGTGCAGCTTGAAGACAATAGAACCGAAGCAGTGCTTGAACAGGAGAGTTAGAAAAGGCACGCGCACTTAGTTCATCGCGTGTGCTATGGTTTAGTGCACTGTTTCAAAACTTTAGTGACTACGTATACACTTCATATATGCAGTGATCGACTATCGCAGTCGCCAGGAAAGCTTTCCGCTTGTATATTAAAGAAAAACGCGTGTTCCTTGAAAAAGTGAAGTAAGAACACGACACTGGAAAGGAAGTGCTGGAGCATCCTCTCTCTTCCATCAGGAACATCCACATTTGGATTGCATTTTTTTCCAACTAGTACGGCACAATTTCGGAAGAGTCCCTTCAGCACTACAGTACAACGGACGAGTAAGGAATACATTTACGCTCAGTAGAACACGGCTGGAATTGTTGAGGTGAAACGAAAACACTTGCAGACTTGAGGACACAACGTGTATTAGTTGAGGCATTCAAAAATGTTTATATTCCTTACTTTACGCTAATTTGTGCAGCTGTGTACTTTTTTCGTCGCTGTCTATGTGTCGGTGAGCTTTATTTACCAGCTGGGATACTAACTAATTTCTTTATAGTTTGTGTTTCAATAAACAAATGGCCCCCTTTGTAGTCATGACCTCAGGATCTTCTAGAGTTTCCAACAAGTATTCGGTATGTCAATTTCCCATAAGAAATGAAAAATAACCCCGTTAGGTATTGTTTATACATTGTTTTATATACGGCATCCGCGCCTTCCAGTCAGGGAAGCATTTTGTCGAGTTATTCTAAATGTGGACCTGATGAACGTTATAAAAATTATTGAGAACTCTAATTCTTCGTCTAATTAGGAACCCATGGTAATTAGAAGACAACTTCCGGATTCGGGCGGTCCATTCTAACTTGAGACTCGTAGGCACATATTTCAAGTTACGAATTTTAGCCGGTGAATTGGCAAGGCCTATCCACCTGAAACGAATTCTCAAGACAGCACTAGTTTCGATATGTTAATTTTGAAGATGTCCGACGTAATACACTGCCGTTCCAGTCACTTTTATGCGTGAATACATAAAGCAGCGGTTTCATAAAAAGTGGAAGAACAATGCATTTTTACAGCAAGCTTAACGGCGCATATGTCGAAATCGGTGCTATCCTCAAAGTTTATTCCTCGTAAATATGCGCTGCAAACCCACTAGCTACAATTCGTAGATTTAATTATGCGCCGTAAAGTAATTACTGAAAGAAATACGCTCGTATATGTATGCTAATTGTTCAGCTAAGCATTTCGATTTCTCGTAGAAGTAATGGACGCCTCATCTAGTTATTTAGCTCATACGTTAGAAATGTGCTATCTGCCACAGGTAATTTTAAAAAATTTGGTGCCGCTAAAAAATAAAACAACAACAATAGACCCGTATCTATCCATGGCATGACGCGTGTGCTTAGTAGAAGTATAGCCCACAGGCACAGTACGGTCATTACCTAGGCTTGCTGAGATATTAAATTTGTTTCAAAATTGACAAGAAAGAGACGCACGCTTCTGCGTGGGATTAACGTGGTAAGAGGACTTACTTAACAACTTAACAAAGAGAATAAAGAGACAAAGAAGAACTCACCGGTAACTTGAAGTTCAGTGTCAGTGGTGTCCGAGCCAGAAGTATTATTGACGAAGCAAGTATAAATTCCAGCGTCGGTTAAGGTCACCTAAAAAGAATACGGTAAAATTTATTTGCACGAAGCGGCACTCCAGAGAAGACCACGCCATTCTTGAAAAAGTGAGATTTTAAATTGGGGGTTAATTGTTTACCTTCATGGCCCTTTAAGCGATATATATGTCTCAAGTAAATCTCTGATTGCGCTGTACAACTGGCTTATGTGCGCTGGCTTTTTTACTTTTGGTGGCCGTGCATGTGACTCATCCAGAAGTACCTGCTGCTAGTCTACTCGGTTCATATTGCTGAGTAGACCATAAATGTGATCGTTTGGCACACAAGGAAGGACGGACCCGCCATGGTTGCTCAGTGGCTATGGTGTTTGGCTGCTGAGCACGAGGTCGCGGGATCAAATCCCGGCCATGGCGGCCGCATTTCGATGGGGGCGAATTGCGAAAACAACCGTGTACTTAGATTAAGGTGCACGTTAAAGATCACCAGGGGGTCGAAATTTCCGGAGTCCTCCACTACGGCGTGCTTCATAATCAGAAAGTGGTTTCGGCACGTAAAACCCCATAACTTAATTTTAACAAGGAAGGACGGAAAGGTACAAGGGGAGCGCCAACTTTCGACTCTTTATTATATATTGTATAACATGCAATATATACACACAGGCAAATGCGCGCCATGCAAAAACAGCTTCAATAGCGTGGTACCCTAATTACAGCCAGCTATCAAAGGAGCTTCTTTCTTCATGCAAGAGTAAAACTGATGTGTCGTTAGTACAAGACGAACCTCGCTCTTATATATGAAACGCATCTAACAATTCACGTGCCGCGATGACCCTGCTTCTTCCAATAATCCGTTTCTTGTCCAGTCGTGGCTCAAACGAATATGAATTGCAGTGCTTAGGCAAATGTGCTCCGTCTTTACCTTTCAGTGACAGTTCATACTCACGCCATATATCTTGCGCCGTCTTGCGGTTTTTGAAAGACGCAGTGATCCTAAACGAAATATAATATATCACAGAACCACTAATTCTAAAAATTCTACCTAGTTTTTTCACGCATCTTATGATGCACCTCACCCATTTCCTCAGTCCTGAGAAAAAGGCTGAGGTCTTCATTTGGTTTGTTAGGCTCCTCAGAGTCCTTGTCCGGACAAGGACCTTCGCTGAGGATACCCAATTTTTCAAATAAATTTTACCATGTGTTTGGTGCATGATAGCCTGAGTTGCTTAAGATATATATATATATATATATATATTGACGGTTCACTGGTTTCTTGTTCGTAAGGGGTGACAAGATTTTAGAATGACAGAAAGCTGAGCTAGTTGGTAAGAAATCATAATGCAAAGAAGGGGTAAGGCGTGCAGACACGGACACAAGAGAAATGGACAACACGAACGCCGACTATCAAGTGAAGGAAGCAAAAAAAAATAGAAAGAAGACACAAAACTCATGTGCACGTGCTCTAGAAAGGTAGCATCAGGTGCCAATCGGGTACACGTGCCGGTGTATGCGAGAGGTAACCGTTAAGGCATTTGATCTCTTGCTTATGCGAGGTAATCGAAGGCTGACTTACGCACGCAGTTCCATTATTGATATGCGATGCCTCGACCATAAGACGCGTATCTTCATTCCTATGCCTGTGCAGTATCGCGCATTCATCTAACTCAGGCATCAGTTACAATCTTGGCAATGTAAGGAAAGATTAGACGGCAAGCCACCGGTTAACGACATCTTATGTACCATTAGCCTCTGATTGATGCACCGCCCGATCTGCCCTACGTAGAAATGGCTACAGCTAAAGGGAACTTTATATACCACACCCAAACGCTAGTCAGTAAAATTGTTGTTCTTGATGTGCTTCACTGGATAAATATCTGTTCTATTCTTGCCTTTCACCTGCTTCTTCTTTCTCTGCACGACAGTGCATATATTACCTAGCTTATTGGGAGCAGTAAAAACAACATTAACGCCATATCTACTTGCAACTCTGTTCAGCTTTCAATCCAAGCATTCCAAAGTAGTATAGAAAGAAATTGCCATGTCGTGCGTTCAGTCTTCTCTCACCAGATCGTGCATGCACAAGATGAATGCCAGTTTTAAAGCACAGGTCCGGCGCCTATTAGAAGCAGGTGATCCTAGCGTAGTAGTGGTCACTGTGGCTGAACGCCTAAAGAAGTCGATTTCGAGGGGGATGGACGTGATTACAGAAAAAAGTAGTGGCGAGAAAAGAGTAGTGGCTATTCCTTACATTCATTCAGTATCGCACAGGCTAAAAAAAAAAGTTGCAAGTAGATATGGTGTTAATGTTGTTTTTACTGCTCCCAATAACCTATGTAAGATATGCGCTGCCTGCGGAGAAAAGACCAGCAGCTGAAAGGCAATAAAATAATAGATATTTGTCCAGTGAAGCACATCAAGAACAACAATTTTACTGACTGTCGTTTGGGTCTGGTATATAAAGTTGCGTTTAGCTGTGGTCATTTCAACGTAGGGGAAACGGGGCGGTGTATCAGTCAGAGGCTAATGAAACATAAAACGTCGTTAACCAGTACATAGCCTTCTAATCTTTCCTTACATTGTCAAGATTGCAATTGACGCCTGAGTTAGATGAATGCGCGATATTGTACAGGCACAGGAATGAAGGTACGCGTCTTATGGTCGAGGCATGGCATATCAATAATAGGGGAAGTACTTGCGTGAATCAGCCTTCGATTACCTTACATAAGGAAGAGATCAAATGCCTGAATAGTTACCTCTCACGTAGACCGGAACGTGTACCCGATTGACACGTGGTGCTACCTTTCCAGAGCATGCGCAGATGAGTTATGTGTCTTCTTTCTTTTTTTTTTTCACCTGAGTGCTTCCTTCAGTTGATAGTCGGCGTTCGTGTCGTCCACTTCTCTTCTCTTGTATCCATGTCTGGACGCCTTACCCTTCTTTACATCACGTGACAAGAGTGTACCACGTGCCTGGTTGATGACGAGTGTGCCGTCGAGGTGTAGAAAGCGGCCTCCCTGCATGACGGGCAGCGCCTGTCCCCGCACCTTGCGGAACCACTGGTAGCCGGGCACTGGGTTACCCTGGGCGGCGCAGGGTATTTGCGCCGAGCGGCCCTGGTCGGCCCGCACTTGGCGCCGGCTGTCGATGATGCGAGGGGACATGGCGAACGATTCTGCGAGGAGCACGACCCAGTGGTTCGTGACTATGCAGTGGCGCAGCCAGAAATTTCGTTTGGAAGGGGGGGGGGGGGCGGGTGACTAACGTTGCAGCTCGACTTCCTCCTTAGAGAATCTGGCGAGGGACCAAATGCATGAATAATAACGGCATTGCCATTGCCAAAGGTGCTGCAAACAAATTCTTGAACGCTGCGCACTGTCAAGGCAAGTACAATATGTATCTTTTTTTTTTCAAAAGAATATATTCGCATGTCCCGAAAATTCTGCCGGAAATCCCTGATATCAATGCTTGCATGTTTTTTTTTGTTTATTTAATAAGTAACTAAAATGTAACACAAGCTTTAAAACTATATCAGCTTGAAACCAGCAAAGCAGTGCATGCTGCTGATATGAAAAACGTAAAGGCCATGAAATGAACGAGTTGAGGACAGATATTTCAGTGAAACTTTGTCATTCGAAAACCTTGTCTACATTTTTGTGCATGTGCAACGGCCAGAGAAAGGTCTCGATGGTGCTGTCCTTCGGTCCAATATATTGCGCAGGAGCTCCTGCCAACGGTCGTGTATTGTGAGTAATGGCACCAAAATTATAGTCGCAACAGAAAGCACATATAAAAAGCATTTCTGCAAAATACACATTAGAAATGCGAAGAGACAATGGAATATGCAAATGCGAAGACACAGCTTAATAAAGAGAAAGAAAGTCTCACTAGAAACAAAGTTCACTGCATGTACACACAAAACCTCGCAGCAAGTTTTTTAAATATACGTATAACTCTCGAATAAATCAATGTATCTAAGCAAAAATCACTGTATATATTTCGTCAAACAATGCAAATAAATATGTTGCGCGATCACAGATTCACAGATCACAGAATCATGTGTCTTCGCAAATTAAAGTCAAAGTAGAAAGAATAAATAAGAACGTAGAGACCTTTGCTTGCTTTAGTGTCTTGACATAGATAGATTCTTTCGCGCAGATGAAAGAAAAAGAAAATATATTCTTTTCCGTGATATAACGGCACAAATGAACCACCACAACGCTTTGTCTCATCGATCCTCGCTGCGTGCTTTGTCAGCTAGTCTGATAATGTGTTGATTTGGCTTGCCTCGTAGTATGGTCCGATGCACGACTTTAGAAAAGTCAATGCGCCATTGGCGCCATATGTTTATAAGAACATTAAACCCACAATGTGCTGGAACTGAAAATGACAAGCACGACTTTGGAAACGTTAATGCACCTTTTGCATCAAAATGTTATGAGAACTTTATACCCATAAGGATTCGGAATTGAAATCCATGCGCTCTGTAGATTCCGCGGCCTCCGCGGTAGGCCGTGACGAGCCCACTCGCCGACAGAATGCGCTAAAAACTTTGTGCCAGGATATATTTCTTTGCGTTATGTGACTTCCGGTGCATGGGTGTTGCCACGATATCTAGCCCGAGTTCGCAATGTTCGCGCCGAAATGTCTTTTCGAGCATGAAAAAAGACATTCTAGACGAAATCCGGAATGATTTCCGGCACCGGGGATTGTTTTGTTCGGCGGTGCATGACAGCACGAAAAAATTTCGGAGGGGAAGGGGCTGAAGCCCCATAAGCGATAATACAGGTTGACGCATTTTAAGAAGGCAGCAGCGCCTCCGTGACCCTGTACATAGCAGACACACGAGGCCACGGTCCCAAGATCTCCTCCTCCGTGAATGGATGGTCGTCTATAGTCGGATACAACTTTAGAAAAAAGGGGGCGTTTACTCCTCCGAGGCGGATGCACACGACATCCACCAAGGGGCGTGCACTCTGGACCGACGTCATGCACCGGACGGCCGGTGACTTCGCCGCTTCGGTCATCTGGGCGGGGCCTCCCCTTTTTTCTAAAGTTGTATCCGACTATAAGTGCATCTATTCAGTTCCCCTACAAGCAGTTTGGTTGCCTACAGGAAATCACTCGCTCTGTTGATCGCTGGGAACACGTTGCAACGGGCCCACATGTGCCTCCATGAATAGTGTGTGTGTTTATGCACCCATTTATCTTATCATCCACCTCAGGCTTGCGAAGAGAGAGCTAGAGAGAGAGAGAAATAAAGAAAGAACTTTCGAAGGGGGGGATGTGCAAAAAGAGAGAGCGAGATTTTCTAGCAGTGAGTGTGTTAGTACTGCGCTCTGCCCGGCTACGGCTTCGACACACATCGGCACGCTGCATTTTCTAACCATATGTAGAGATAGGAGAACTTATCGAGGAGGCGCAGACTTAATAAAGCTAACCGTAGCCCTAATAACAAAGCCACGAGGAAACTCAGCTTTGTCACCGCACCAATCGCGCTGGAAACTTCTTAGGCTCTGTGGACGTGACCATTCTTCTATTTTTCCTAGTGCTGCATATCTTAAGTTCAAGAATATTCGACCAGCTGCGGAATGGTTCGTTGCTAATTCAATAGTTGCTTTCCCATATTTGCATGTATCTGCATCGGTACCAGTTTTTTCTTTTGTTATGGTAAGTGGCACCAAGAACGGATAACAGAAACACTGCTGAAACATAACGATGACATACGTACAAACAAACAAAAAATTATACAAGAAAAACAATGAGCTCTCTGTACAACCAGAAGTGTTTTTTTTCTTGCCACCATTATCTTTATCGTTTTTCAATTTATCCGCTGTCCTGTCCAGAACGAAATTAGAAGCTCAGAGCGCTGTATATTTTTGTATGTTCCGAAACTGAACGAATAAACCAAGTAAAGACATATGGTAGACAGCTATCGATCCTTCCGGATAGGAAGTCCTATCGCTTTTAAATTTTTGTTTGCTCTCGTAATTAAGTTATTGATCGCTATCTTCAACTTTCAATATATTCACAACTTCATGGAGAACGAGTTTCTTGTAGAAAGATCTAAATACACATAGGGAAGCGTACATCTCAAACAACGAACATTTCTGTGAACCAAAGAGGGCCATCTGTTCCTCTGCGCTATTTTCTTGGGACAATTTAAACAGACATGACAGAAAACCAAACTTTCACAGCCATAAGTTACTAAATGTTGAGTGCTGCTGGCAATGAAAACACCGAGTAATAATGAGTGCAGAATTTGCACATTCAGTATCGAATAATGTTAAATAAAAGCGCGGCCATGTTAGAGGTGCCACGCTAAGCGATCGTAAACATTAACTAGGTAATATTGATTCCAAAAAAAAAAAGAATAGTACCAACATTTCAGTTCGTCCTCCAGATCAAGTGCATGTATTTATTTATTTATTTATTTATTTATTTATTTATAAATACTGCGTTTTTGAAAAAGAGACCATGGTGGGTATACATATATGTATAGTAACATATTGAGACAGAAATCAAATACAATCAAGTAAAGGCTTCGACAACACATATACATAGCAGAAACTTGATCACCAATGTCGTCACGCGCAAGACCGTAACAGAATACTAACTAGAATACAGGATTTACAAGCACCGTATATGGTTCAACACGCGCACACAAAATAAAGTCACTTATTACTGAATATGCGCTTCAAGCAATAACAATGAATTCTGAGTTACTACACTGTCAGCAAGGTTGTTACAGTCGGCTACGGTCCTAGGACAATAGCACTGTATAATAGCATTCCTATGGCTGATGATCATGAACATCGTGATCATCGTAATCAATTTCCCGTTCAGTTAGAGACGAAGGCTTCTATAATTACGCCTCTCATGTGTAAGCCTACTTCAGCCGATGCATGCTTGTGATATAATCTATAACAAAACCCACTGAAGAAACATATGTTCTGGTGTACTATGCGCCAAAACTACGATATGATCATGAGACACGTAGTAGTGAGGGACTCGAATTAATTTTTTATATCCCGTGTTCGTTAACCATTGAGACAATTCGCTAAACGTAATGCTAGGTAATGCCCAGCTACGCCAAGTCATACTTGCTCGCATTAACGACATAAATTAGAGCATTAGAGAGAACATAATTTCTTTTCTGAAGAACGGCGGATTCCTCACAGATTGGTGTATTTAGTTTTTAACAGGTTCATGAGCAGTAAATAGTTTATGAAAATTCTGACGCAAATCATAATTATGAGGAATTGGTAGCGACTACCATTTGAAAATGACTCTCGTTCTTATTATGTCGTCTTGATTTCTGTTTTATTTTTTTTTGCAAGTATGCGTTAGTGTTTAAGCCTGCTAAATGACTCCCTTTCTTATTGTTATTTTCTGTTACTTTTCACTTTAAAATTTGTTTCTTTTTTTCAAAAATTGAAATGGATTACTGAGCAGCAAGCGGCTTCCAACGCTGCCTCCCTCCTCTAGTCGGGACCCCAGATACTTCTGCTCCCAAACATTTACCTAGCCAAACCCATATTTTCGAAGGTACTAGCACTTGATCGACCACTAGCTAGATAGGCTTTTCTGCACGCCATGTGTGAGCATCCGAATGTGAGCAGTTAGTGGGTAGAGTAGTTAGTTTTCCTATAGTCTTCTTGCGCACCCGCGCTCCGGCACTTCATTAGTCTGTCTGATTATTTGCACACTAACGATTGCCACACAAGTCAGCTGTAGGGTCAATATCGAGTACCTGAAACTTGATTGTGTCTCATTATCTGTTTTAAGTGGGAACACAGTTGCATATTCGAAATGTTTATTTTTTTTATTACCTTATCCAGACTTCACTTTCTGCGAGCGCTTGAGACATACTTTGAATCGTACTTTGAAAAATAAAATGCTGCTTGATATTCAATACTTTCTATGTTAATGGAGAAGCCCGTGCCACTTCAAGGTGCCGACATCTCATAAATACCTTGTTATAATACAAGAAAGTACGACACCATTCTTGTGTATACCAACAACTCACGGCACGTACTTCATTGGACTATGTCTACTGCTCGAAGCATCTAACGGTAATCGATGGCTGACAAAAGCTAAAATAAATGGCGTTGGTATAAGGGCGCGGAAAGGAGATAACGAGTGTTTTATAATGAGTAACTGAATGGCAGCAGTAGCAAAAAAAGAAAAAAAGAAAAAGGAAACATTCTCGAGTGTGGCCTGAGTTCAGATGCAGTTATCAGATTAGAAAATTTACAAGATGAGTTGCTGATGATGCAAGACAAGGACAATTAAAATTATCCGTGATGAACGTTTAATTGACATAAAATATGCTGCTGACAATGATAATGATCATTATCATGTCAAAGGTATTGGTAATGATGATAATTATTATCACAATAATGATGGCTACACTAAACTTTCGTAAAAGGTCTGTCTGAAAAGCATCCGACCAAGCCCCCTTACCCTTTTCTCTCACCCATAAAAAGTCCTCATCTGGAGTTTTTGTTATCCTAATCCCATTCAAAGTAGTTACCTCCTGCTTCTACACACTGAGTCCCGCTCTCTTTCCTCTTCTCGAAACAATAGTTGCGTCCCTTCCCGGGAAGTGCGGATAAAGAAAACATCGAGTAGCACTTGATTTCCTTTCTGGTTTGAAAGCACCTTCGGTTCTGGTACATTTAAATGTTTGTGTACAGCCATAAAATGCATGGGCCCGTGTCCGGAGGGAGTAGGGAGCTTCACGAACTACTGAAATTGTGTGCCGTGCCAGGAAAGGCGGGACTACGTCAGTCGCACGAACAACGGCTCTATCCAGGTGCAGCTGCCAGGTATGAACACACCGCTGTCAAAGCCCTGGACAAAACTTTGCAGGCACCTGCTCTTTTCTTAAATTGTGTCTAAATTGGCCTTCACGGCACATTTGTTGCTATCCCCTAGTGAAAAATGTATCTGATGGCTAGCCGACTTAACGCGTACACGTCACTTAGACGCAATGAGTTTTGGAGGTTTTGTAACGTCCGGTGAGAGACTGGAGAAGTGGGCGCAGCCTGAAACCTTTTGATCAATAGCAGAGGGTTAATGGCGAAAAGGCGTCGAATCAGAAAGAATTATTTTTCTTTTACTCGATCGAATCATGCATAATCAGTATGCACACGTCATGTCAGATTGGGAGCTATGGCGGTTTTCGTGACGTCGCATGACAGACAGGCGAAGTGGGGGTGGTCCAAAAAAGTTTTTGACCAATTGTGGAGGGCTGATTGCCGAATTGGAATAGAAAACTTTGGAATTGCTTCACGTTATAGCGCCTCAGGTCTGCTTGTTTACCGATTCCAACAAGAGACGCTGTCTCATTCTTTTTCACGAAGATCTTGCCTCCTTTCGCCCAAAAAAACCGATAACCCTCTTCCTTTGCCTTCGTTCTGGCTTTCCAGAAGAGATCATGGTTAACATTGGTCAAGTTATCATTGAAGTAAATATTCGGAAATGATACACCTTCACGTAGTTGTTTCAGCTTTACCCGCGCTTCAACACATTTTTCCTTCCAAATTACACATGTGAAGCGCACCAGGACCACAGGTGTTCCACCGATTTTGACTTTTGTGATGTACAGCCGCAATGGTGGCAGACCAAAACCCAGACAGTTCCAGTTTTGCTGCCATTTGCATGATCTTTTCTGTTAGGCTTTCATTACTTTTCTCTGGCAAACCTTGAATCTCAAGATTCTTTAGTACGCTGTACTGCTCACCTTCATTTTGGTTTTCTTCTAGCTTTTGTATTACTGCTGTCTGAGTTAACACAGTTGTTTTCAGAGCTTCCAGTTCAGCAGAATCAGACATTTAATGTCCCTGAATATGCTGCTGTTGTTTCAAAACAGAATCGCACTTCTCGGATCGGTTCCTTCGAGTTCCCCAACTGATTCCGATACAGCCGTGAACTCTTGCAGCAATAGGAGAGAATTAACCTTCTTATGTAGAATGGGCAAAGATTGCAAACTTTTTCTGATTTCCCTTAGCTCATCCAGCAGGGAAGACTCAGAACCACTGTTTACCTCAAGAGCAGTCTCTGTGGCGCTGTTTAGTTTCTTGTTCCAATTCGGCACGTTTTACGCACCCATGCATCAGTGATGATGCTGACGCTGATAATAATAATAATAATAATAATAATAATAATAATAATAATAATAATAATAATAATAATAATAATAATAATAATAATAATAATAATAATAATAATAATAATAATAATAATAATAATAATAATAATAATAATAATAATAATAATTTTATATCCACTGCAGGGCGAAGGCATCTCCAGGCGATCTCCAGTTACCCCTGTCTTGCGCTAGCTGATTCCAACTTTCGGATGCAAATTGGATAATTTCATCGCCCCACGTGATTTCTTGCCATCCTCGACTGCGCTTCAGTTCCCTTGGCACCCGTTCTGTAACTATAATGGCCTACCGGTTGTCTGCCTTATGCGTTACATGACTTTCCCAGCTTCATTTTTCTTTCTATTAATGTCAACTTGAATATAGGCTATACCTTTTTTTCTTTCTGATCCACATCGCTCTCTTCCCGCCTTTTAACGCTACGCTTAGCATTTTTCGCTTTATCGTTCCTTGCGCGGCCCTTAACTTCTTATGCAGCGTTTTTGTTAACCTCCAAGTTTCAGTATCACGTGAGATATGTGGCAGAAACCCATTGAAACTTCCTTAATTGACGTAGTCCTGCCCGAATTACCCAACCTCTTTTCGCTTGTTAATTACGTTTTTTTTTAGCCACTATGTGCGCCGCACTCACCTCTGACAGTGATCTTCCTGCTCGACGGGCTGTTGACGACCTCGCCCGTGAGCCTGTGCTGCGTCTGGCACTGGTAGCGCGACATGGCGTCGGTGGCGTCCACCCTCCTCACGTGTAGCTCCCCCGTCGGGAAGAGGCTGTACCTGTCACCTGCAATGCGCGTGTGACGAGCTGAGAAAGTTTGAGGAAAAGTTTACCTGTGCAAGGCACAATGCTTCAAGTGTGTGCATCGAGACGTGCATAAAAAGAAAGGGGAAAAAGATAAAAACTGGCACTTATGTACTGTACTTGCATCAATCGGTGAAATATCGTTGGCGTGTTTTGTTGATAATGAGAGGGGGATAGAGGGAAAGAGAAAAATGAAAGGAGATACACACTGCAGCTGGTTTTCCAACCTACACTGGAGCAGGGGTAATAGGAAAAAATACAGGAAATTGAAATTAAGAAATAGCAAGAATATTTGTATTGAACTTGGGAATTCTGAACTGCACTCCTTTGCTTGGGCTACATTGAATATAAGTAAACAAATAAAATAAAGAATTAAACATATCTTGTAGAAATAGAGAATACTTTTGTATGGAGGTTTCGTTAGGAGAGAAGGTAAACATGCGCATCAAATTCGAGAAAGCCATTAGGGGATGAGAAAGTGATGTTCCGAATTGCAGACAGTGACATTAAAGCTACGCATTTCATCAACTTGTGCCGCCACCAGAAGCACAAACGGCGCGCCGCTTACTATATAGCCCGCACTTGGTGTGGGCTCTGCGCAACGCTCGTTTACGGTGAAGAAAGAAGGGGTGCAGGAGATATTAAGTGGTGACAGCAAGCCATGATGTTTCAAGGCTGTCGGGGCTTAAATTTGTATTCCTTGTCTTTACCTTTTCAGATGTGCTTGATGTAAAGAGGGACCATAACTTTGAAAAAGGAATAGTTGTTGGCACGCAATCGTTGGCTCTTACTTTCTGAATACCACGTAAAAGTTGTAATTCCTCAAACATCAATAAATTAAGTAAGATATTGCTTTATAGATACTGTTTCTCGTTAAATATATTTCTGTCCGGGAAGCAGGGTAAGTTCATTCGGTAAGAGGAATGTTTGAAAACAAACAAACAAGTGGGCACATTAACAGCTTATCGACTTGGAATCATTTGCAGGATCCACGCCATTATTCCACTATCAAGTGCAGTCACTGTGGTTAACATTGTACGTATGATTAGGATAAAACTTGAAGGTGTTCTGGCACGCATTACTCGCATTATCGGCCAGACATGTGAACACAGTACGGCTTAATGCATGGTCGTTCAATGAAAAATAATTAGGCTTCACGCAGTAACGAACACAGCAACACACGTGCGTATACGCTGATCGGATTGTCGGCGCCATATGCCAAAGCTCGCCAGAGAGGGTTCGAACGAAAGCGTTCCCACTGGCATCGAAGCAACGAGTGCGCGCACACCAACCCTCATAAGCCTAACGCGCCTGTGGCGACGAGTTCGGCATCGCCGCCATTCTTGCTTCCGGAGCACTCTCAATCAGGCCAGCGGCCTGGCACTTTAGCCAAATGACCTTCCGGTGAGATCCTACCGCGCTCCGAAGTGGTAGGTGTATCTGCACTGTATACACAGACAGACGCGGGTAGTGTCAGTGCGCCATCTTCTCTAACACCTTTTCTCCTCATCCCCCTTTCTTTCTTTCTTTCTTTCTTTCTTTCTTTCTTTCTTTCTTTCTTTCTTTCTTTCTTTCTTTCTTTCTTTCTTTCTTTTCTTTTTTTGCTGACACATGCGCAAAACGCGGCTGCTGCGTCGGTGGTCTGTAGCGAATGAGTAAGCAGCTCAAACGGGATTAGCGGTTTCCTGCGTGCCGTAATGGCTTGGTCCAGGGATTAGAACCCCTCGGTGTCGTTCGTTGCGTTCAATGCACCGCATACGCGCCCTGTCGACGAAGCTGCAGCGGGAGGAGCAAGAGGGGCACAAGCCAGCTATCGCGTTCGTACATGCGTTGCCCCATATTGCAGCCGCTCATTTGTTCTTTGGAGTCGGCGCGTTTCATTCCTTGCGAGAGCCGCAGCGGGCATGTTCTCCGAGCAGCGTCCACGCTTTTTTCTCGTTTCTCATAGAAAGGGGAAGCTCTGCGCCAGTTATTTCTCTTTGTTTATATGACTACGCGGCTGCGGGAAAGACGAGCGTATGTGCCTCGAGGCCTAACAAACGACACTGGTAAGGTGTATGAATTGGCATAAATCTTGGTACGGAATAAACTGCACGGGTAATGATAGAGAGGGGCAAAAAATGGACACAACTACTAGTTAGCGGTGCCTCCATCTTTCGTCTCTGCTGCTTTCCGCAGCATTTTATTCTATGTGTGATATGTGAAAGGGGCACACCTCTTGGCCCTTCGTCTTCGCAGATATAGTGACTCAGACTTCGCAAGCAAAAACCGAGCTTGGGATTGGTGCGTACGAGCGAGTCAGTTGTAGCGGCTGGATTAAAGAGGCATCAATTTCAGGGACTATTTCATTCTCTTAAACTCCAAAATTTGCACGAGTGTCATTCTGTCCGCACGGAGTAATAGCGTACGAGAAAGAGGGCATTCGTTGTCGAAATTGTTGCGTTGCACGAGGGCGTCACCGAGAATCGCCGTATTTCCTTGTTTTAATTCACAGGCTATACTATTCATCACATATATTTTGATAATTTTATGTATATTTACTGAGCTATTCTTGCAATAGCGAGGTTGTGTTAGGCATATATCTACCTGGAAACACGTGTAAGCGTGACAGACTTCTTTATTTCTCCAGCTGCGAACATGCGCCCGTTGCTGCGGCGAGCGTCGGCGTAACCGAGCGAACGAGCACAACAGCGAAGGATGAAAGAGCAACACGGAGCGCAGCGGCGAATAAAAGGTGGCGATAGCGAAGAGAGTGTGAGCAGGAAAATTGTGAGAAGAAAAACGTGCCGCGTGAGATTTGTTCTGCGACAATCGCTACGAGATGACGCCGGAGTACCACACATCGTCTGTTCACTTCTTCACCTTCTTAGGTCACAGCTTTTCACCGGCTAACCAATGTTGAACGTTATCCCTCGACGCAAAAAGCACCTGCATGTATCAGAAGTTTCTCGAATGTCACTGAACTAGTTAAAAGACCAGCCTGTCGAAAGAAAATTTTGCAGCATCGACGCGATTTAACATCGTATCAGAAGGCCGTACAAGCGCTAGTGTGCTTCTTGAACCTGTGAACGCCTGTGACTGGAAGGCCTTTTCTGTTACCTGTTCCTGTTCTCTCTCTCTCTCATTGCCCTCTTTGCAACCCCTATACCCCCCCCCCCCCCAATGCATTGTAGCAAACCAGGAACTCACCTCTGGTTAACCTCCCTGCTTTTCCCTCTCTCTCTCCTCTCGAATGTTACCGATAGTTCTATCCGCTAAGCCGTGCTCCCTCAAGGGCTGCAGAAGATAGCGACAACCTTTTCTTTTTCACATCGAACCACTTGTCTCTAAGTTGGCTGTTGTCACCAAATTGTTTTGTAAGCTGATTGTATTAGTTTTTGTATTGATCTGATTATATTGATTTGTAATCTGATTGAAGCCAGTTCTTTCTGAACAATGAGCGACGCAACCAGTGTAAGTCCTTCGTCTGCTGCAGATGCTCAGCGCCGCCATGCCGAGAGGAGCCTGTCGTTCAGAATCAAATTTTTTGCCACACTGTATCCCGAATTCAAAGCACTTAAACAGCTGCGCTCGAAAATTGGCTTTAGGGAGTATCGTAATCGTAGGTGAATTTTTTTTCTTCATTCCGAGTACAGGCACAGTACTTTAAATGAGATGTTACAAATTAAATTATTGCGTTTTACGTGCCAAAACCGCGATATGATTATGAACCACTCCGTAGTGAGGGACTCACAAATAAGTTGGACCACCTGTGGTTTTTAACGCCCACCTAAATCTAAGTACATGGGTGTTTACGCATTTCGCTCCCATAGAAATGCGGCAGCCGTAGCCGAGATTTGATCCCGCGACCCCGTGCTTAGCAGCCCAACACCATAGAGAGAGAGAGAGAGCAAATGATAAATGAAAGGTAGGGAGGTTAACCAGGACTGAGCCCGGTTGGCTACCCTACACTGGGGAAAGGGAAATGGGGACGGAAAGATTAAAGAAAGAAGAGAAAGTCCATCGGGGATAACGTTCAGTCACTCAGTCCGGATTACAGACGCTCACTCAATCCTGTATCTTTCAAATATCGCAGCAGCGCTTTTGTGGCCTTTTGTAGCTGCGATATACGAGGCCATGGTCCCAAGATCTTGTTCAAGGTGAACGGTTTGCTATCTAACTTGTTGAGAGCTGTGCAGAGATCTTGTCTTTCATTTTCAAATGATGGGCAGCAGCAGAGTAGATGGTCGATAGTTTCTTCGACACCGCAGGCATTGCACTCGGCGCTATCTGCCATGCCAATCAAAAACGTATATGCATTCGTGAATGCGACGCCCAAGCGTAAGCGACACAACATTGTTTCCTCATTACGCGGAAGCCCTGGTAACAGCCGCAGTTGCATAGATGGCCCAACACCATAGCCGCTAAGCAACCACGGCGGGTATTTAAATAAGAAGTACTTACCACGGTGGAATCCTGCGCTGACCTTGACGGTCTCGTCGATGAGCCATGCGGTCACGGCGACGTATTCTCGAACAAACTCAGGCACATGGCAGCGTAGAACAGCCGTGTTGCCCTTGATGACAAATTCCTCGTACACCTTCACGTCGTACCGGCGTCTGAGCACTGCGCAAATAAAAGACAAATGTGCCTTAGTTTCTCATAAGGCGGACTTGAACAGCATTTTAATGGGGAATGGGATCGTATACGATGTTGTAAGAACAAGCGTCAAAGAACAAGAACGAAGCTATAACCGTGTGCGGGTGCAGATGATAATCAGAGATCGTGTACAGAAAATTTTGTATGCTAGAGTGGTTCCTGGAACGTGGCAGCAGATATGTCATTCGCGGAGAGACTGACCGATGACAAATGGTTCTTACAGACCAAAAGCTCTTGGTGAATTGAGCCTTAGGTAAGCAAAGAACAGCGAACGTAAGGAAGCCGTTCCGATCACAATACAATGCTAAAGGGTTCAGTAGAAAGATAACACTTTCGGCATATTCTATGAGAATAGCGTACGAGAATGTTCATAGAAATTGAAATACTATGGCCTAAATTGGGCATATTTTATTTCTACGTGTCGCTGTAGCTGGGGCAGACTAAGCACTGTTTTGTGTTACACCGGTATGCAGTAGCTACCGGTATGCAATATAACATTATCAAGCAGCTAATAATAAAGGTATGGCTATTTAAACACAAGAACTATGCCCAAGAATACATTAATAGGTGAGGCATGTCTCGTGGAAAAATAGGGCTGAGGATTGGGTGAGTTGGTATTGCATTCTAAAACTGATACAGCGCAACTTAGAAAGGAAGAAATAAGCCGAGCCGGCCAGATGAAAGAACAGAGCGTTGACTTCCAACTTGTTTATTGGCATGTTGCACGAAATATATAGCTACAAGAAAGCATGAAGCAATGTCGTCACAACACTTCACAAAACGTCACACCGATATAAGACTACACCACCATGATTCACAGAACGCGCAATTCTGTCATGCATGGTTAAACTGATCAAGATGTCTCACATCCTGTGAAGATATGCAGAAAGATGGCGCGCTAACGCACGTGCTGCCAGCCCTGGCTATGGGATCAGCGTAGGACACCACCGATAAAACACATTATGGCACGCGAATGGAATTTAAGTTAGTACATTTTTCTAGTAGTAACAAACACATATAGATAACCTTATTTACGAGAACAATCTCTTAAAGAACACAAGAAGAGTGTCACGGAATAGTTGCTGCTTAACAGGAAATAGTACATGTATTTTCTGTGAACGTTGTTAGATGGCGTTATTGGATCTGTGTCTTCATAATGTGTTCCAGATCTTACTAGATTGCGTTCGCTCTGTTGCGAAGCGCATTGCTGCTGACTGTCAAATGCTATGACAGTTTTTGGGGAGATGGGCCCCGTCAGGCCCTTTGCGTATTGCCATCCTTCTAAAGTCTATCCTCATTCTTATACTTTGAATAAAATTCACTTCACTTCGGGACTGCGGCACAAGCTCATCGAATAAAATCTTCGCAAACGGATGCACCCCCTTGTTGAGAACTGAATATGTTGCGCCCGTGCTTGCAAGGAAAGTCTCATTCTAGCGTAGCACACAAGAGCAAGCACTAGCCAATGGGGGCAGTTGGCATATAATGCTTCCAAGTGCAGCAGGCCAAGTGCATATAGAGAGTTCTTAAGAACAAAAGCCTCCGTCAATCTCTGACCCTGATTTTCTGAACCTGCTGGATCACCTTAAAAGGACCTTCCTTCACAACGGAAAACTCAGTGAGTGCCTTCGGCACTTCAACCTAAGATAACGTTGATGCATGCATTTAATATCACTCCTTGTTAACACTGTTCATCTATGCGAATAATCTCGCAAGTATATACGGTATCTCGGACCTCGTCATGGCTTGCCACGACGTACCCGTGGGCCCTCGGCAACATGTAGCACTAATTACAAGACGATGTAAGTGCGGGGAAACAATTCTTTCGTGCCGACGAGAAAGCTAAATGGGCAACGCGAGCTGTAACAGATAGAAAAAAGAAAAAAAATGAAAACACTTTTGCTTCGCACCAGCAGGCAGCATGTAATGAGATGGGTTGTCTGTTGCCATGAGCGCCTGCCCCGCGATAAAGAGATGCAATGCAGCGGGGCTGCATGGCTAGCCAATGAGAACACTGTTTGTTTTGTGCCAAGTACACCGGTGCTTCTGTTTAGACTATGCGTTGCTTATTTTAGAGTGGTAACCACTTATGAGTTCTTCCCGCGCTCAATGTGTCCGGTGTTCAGACTGTCCGCACTGCGATCCAAAAACGCAAATGAACAAAAGACGACTGATATAATATTGTCATGGCAACGCTAAGCTAAACTAAACACAAGGTACTGAAAAAACAAAACGGAGGTATGTAGTTTTATAAAAACATTGTTTGCAGCACTGCGTCAGTCCCTCGAAAAACACACACACAAAGAAAACAAGACAAGGTAGAGAGGTTAACCAAACGGAGGTCCGCTTGGCTACAGGATGTCGGGATGTGGGATTGAAAGACAAAAGGAAAAGACAAAAAAGGAGATAGTTCGCGTGCACAGTAGTAGGCGCAGGGTGTCGACCATTGTATTTTCAGTTCCGGTAATTTTAGGACAGTCATTAGAGCACGCGTAGCTTTCTCGGCTGAAGTATATCCTTGAAAAAGTAATGCAAGATATGGCATTGCATCTAAACAGGCATTCTGTTGAAGACAACAACAAATCAACAGAAACTGCATAATCTATGAAGTTATTTTTGTTAGGAGTAGCACTACCGCATATGAGGGGACTCTTTATTCGACGTTCCAGCTCTGATTCTTTACCGGCGGAATGCATTAGCATCAAATGAGATTAGGAAGAGCATAAGGGACCTCCGTTCCACGCTCTGGAGATGGACAGGCACGGTGCAAGAGATAAACATTAAGCAAAAGTGAAATCGACGACCGCTGTGCCTTCTATAATCGGACTAACAATGTTACGCCTGAATTTTACAGCCAATTACAAGGGTGCTGCGTTAATCATAAGCTGCAGCCGCTTTTTTTTCGTGATTAATTAAAACAACATTGGGGGCCCAAGGGCCATTTGGCCTAAGTAAAAAAGCTTACTACTCATGCACGAATAAGGGTCGTCACAATGCGCACAAGATTCCCGATAACTGGGTCACCTCAAGTTATGGCGGTTGTGCCAGTGCATAAAATGTAACTTTTATTAAACGTTGTAGCTCTAATAATGTGCTCCCAGAAGGCATTAGCACCCATTTGGATTACGAGGAGCCCAAGTAATCTCCATTCCGGCGCATTGTATATGACAAGGGACTGCCGCAAGACGTGAACATTAAGCAGGAAACTGGCATCGATGAATGGTGCGCGTTGTATCATCGCACTAACGGTATTGTGGATGCCTCATAATGGGATTCGCCAAGACGCTACGCTAATCACAAGTTAGAGACATTTCTCTTTTGTTACTTAAGTAAAGCATCGTTCGGAAAGCATTTATCCTTTGGCATAAGTGCAAAACTACGGGAAATGTCCAAAGAGCCATGACATCAAGCAGAACTTTCCCGATAATTGTGATCGATGCACGATCGGCACATGAAGACCGAGGCTGCTTGGTTGTTTGTTCAACCGCGAGCTACCGCGTACATCAACGCGAAGAAGAGAGAAAAGCCGATACGCGGGAGCGCGCGCAGTGGACGGGCAGATGCCCCTCGAAATAGCCAAACCAATGTGCCAAGGGGCTTTTCCATCGTCTTTCGACAAGCACGAAGCAATGAATCGGTTTGTTTGAGAATGGAACGAGGATGGGGGGAAATACAAAGTTTCCGAATAAACTTCCTTGATGAACCACGCGCGCATTGAGCGGTCACTAAGTGCTGCTGAGAAAGCTGCGTCAATTTGAAAGAGCGCATGCATCGGAAAGCTCCGATTCGTGGCACGCCAGGAAGCAATTCGCTGTGCGCAGCATGCTTGTCGTACAAATAACGATGGATTTTCCGCGCTACGAGGCAACTATCGAACGCGCAGTTTGTATACCCCGAGCGCACTCAATTCTAAGTTCGTTACGCTCAATTCGGCCCGCTTTTCTTCCCGTTCTGCCTCAGTGAGAAACATGGGAATTGGGGACTTTCTTTTTGAACGCTAATCGGTACGGCAATAAAACTTTCGCCGGCATTTACGGAAACGGGCAGCAGTGTTCTTCAATCCGTTTAGCCAGGACGAGGGCGAGTGTATTCGTGAACAACCCTAATTATCCAGCGAGTAAGCTCTCACGATAACCACAGCCTGCTACACGGGTCCGCGAACAGGTGCATCTGCAAAATTTAGAGTAATAGAAAAGTAGGTTAATAAAGCTTGTGGCTGGGCGAGTCGGTACGTAATGCGTAGGAAGTATAAAATGCGCAACGCAGAGAAGGACGACATGTCAAGGGACAGGGACTAGCGCACGGACTTGCGTTGATCCGTGTCCCTTGACCTATCGTTCTTGCCTGCGTTGTGCATTTTATTCTTCCTAAGCAAAAGAAAATTTATTGAATAAGTTCATCAAATGACTCTGATAATACCAGATAGCCTTGTTCCTTCCACAAGCAATAAGGGATGCGACCATCTCGCAAAAACACATTTTGTTAAAAAGTGTGCTTTGTTCTTAAAGGTAAATTTCTTTATTGCGTAGTTCTACGTTGTCGTGAAACACGGAGTATTCGATTGATCTCTTATTACAACGCACTGAGCATCGCAAAGTATGCTCGCAAACTAACACCGGTGGCTACGCCAGGCATGACATCTGCGTACAACACACATACAAGTTATGAGGCGAAGGATTTCTTGCCTACCATCCTGAAAGTTAGCGTGGGTCAGTGCTGATGTTAGTGCTGATGTGGGTCAGTGCTGGTGATGGTATAGCGTTTGCGTATTGGTGCGTCATATTCATGCGTCACGCTAACTTAGAACGTGTTTAACACAAGCTGCCACTGAATAAAAAAAACACTACCTGTCTAATGGACAAGTCTTGAATCAGGGCACTCGAGCGCAGGGACCGTCTGCTCTACTCATAGAGCCACAGACACGGTTTCGCATTTACTTATAATGCGCGGACTGATTCCTTCCTTTTTCTTTTTTTATCTTCTCTTGCTTTCTTATCTTTTCTGTCCTTGCCCCATCCCCATGTAAAGAGTACCCAACCGGACACTAAATCCGGTTAACCTGTCTGCCTTTCACCTCTTGTTTTTCCTTCCTTGCTTCGCGTTCATCAATATCTACGCGTTCTGAATAGGGATGGCCGACACCGGAGCATTTGGCGATTGCGGCGACAAGGAAACAATTCTTCATGTTCTATGCCAGTGCCCGCAGTACAGTGGACAGAGAAAATCGCTTTCCGTCTTTCTCAGCCAGTTAGACGACCAGCCTCTGTCGAAAAAGAAAAGAAAGAAGCTTCTTAGACAATCATCTCGAGTTAATGGAACGGCACACGTGTTGGGAATATATACCTAGAGCTAATAAACCCCTGTTGCCGTATCGGTCGGCCCACTCGAAGCTCGTCAAGAGTAGCATTTCCAACTTGTGCTTTGGAAATGCATTAAAGAAATCTTGCCACCATAAGATACATATGAGTCTTATGGATCAGTCGGGAAGGTTATCAGCAGCAGGGCTTCCGGAGTCAATGCAGGTTTCGGTCGAAAAGGGGCTGCTGAGAAGGTTCGCGACAGACAGCGCAACTCGGGACGTGGCAAAACAACGGACGGAACGCATAGGGAAGGTAGCGGTAGTGCCCTACCTGCATAGAACGGCGTATAGTCTTAAGCAAATGGCTAGCCGGGTGGACACAAAAGTGGTCGTTTCAGCGCCGGAAAAACTCGCTAAAATATGTCTATTAACGGACCCATACCATAATCCAGCTGTCGGATGCTCTACGAATCATCGTAAACCACCAGTGGGCTGCGTAGAAACAGTTGTTTATGAGCTCCCGCTGTCCTGTGGGAAAAAATACATCGGACTGACAGGAAGGTGTCTTAATGACCGGTTACGAAAACATAGTCTAAAGGTGAGAAATACGCAATATTCTCATCTGTCAACTCACTGTCAGGAAAGCGGCCATGCGCCGGTGTATGGATCCTGCCGGGTCCTTGCGGAGCACGAAGATTATGCGAGAGATTATGCGAGAGATTATGAAAGCTCAAGCTATCTGTCGGAACAGTGATATTCCGTGATATTCCGAATCATGAAGTCAGTGCCCCGTCTGTCGATTTGTTAGAGACGCTTACCTTGACGATTACCTCCATGGTTTCTGCGTAATATTTCCTTAACGCCTCGGGTGCCGCAACTCCTACACACCCAAAAGCAGCTAACAGAAAGCACGCGTACACCTTTAAGCCGAAGCGCACATGAGATACATGTTCAGTGAGGGAGCGTTGTGAGTCGGTGCATCCATAATAATACAGCGCGACACCCATGCTGTATAAATGGCAACGAAGTCGTGTTGATTATGTGGTGGCTGATTCAAACAGGCACTCTGCGGTACATTTGTTGGGTTATGATAGCGGAGTGGATACCAAGTCGTTCCACGACGCTCGCCTGTGAAACGCATAAAACGCGTCGAAAACACAATCCATGCGGTTGCCCATGTATACCGACGTCCACGAGCCGCCCCATGCAAAGACGCAGCTGACGATCCGCGCGTGACGTTTTTATGGTTCCTCGAAACGCGCTCCGGCAAGCGTCACATTCGATCTCGCTTGTATTAGCATTCTGCGAAGCGTCGCTATATGCCACAACAAATCCCAAACGGCTCGTGGATATCAATGGCCAACGATGAAGAGATATGACACTCTAGCTGTCGCGTTGTTTCTTTACGGCCTCCGAGCACGTCGATTTCGAAGGAAAACCTCGTGGAACCCTGCTGGCGAAAATTCAAGCTCACGCGCATCAGGGCTGATATCAGTGCACAAGCTCTCTTGAATGCACGCGAACAAAGGGAAGCCGCATTGTTGTCGCACCATAACGCCTGCTTGAACAAAACTCTCGCGGGGGCTTTAATAATTTCGAGAAGAATGCAGCGCGAGATTCAAGAGCACTAACGGCAGAGCTAGGAATACAGCCACTGTACCCGAAGCAGCGCGAGCGGCGACCGGGAAAGAACCGGGCCGGCCTGCCGGCAGGGTCATCGATACCGCGGTGTAGCACGCCCGGCACGCTGGTCATGCCTCGCGCCGTCGCAACGGCAGCAAGGAAGCCATGCACGATCTTCCCACCCCCGCTTTCTTCTCGCGCACAAGAGACGACGCGCTTTTCTTGCCTTCTTCGAGAACGGAAGCGCGCGCAACGCACGGCCGGAATAACAATGCCGCGTAGCCTGGGCCCGCTCGCGCGCAGCTTTGTGTACAGCGGGGGCATGCGAATGCGTAGCCACTCGCCCAGACGAGGAAGGAGGCAGGGCCGGTAGGCCAGCGGCCCACTGCTACCGTACGGGTCCGGCAGCGACGCCATCCCATAGGGCTTGCTTGGGTCTTGTGCGATAGCTGGGTTGGTCTGGAGCGGCTGTGCAAACCGGCGAATTGCGGCGCGGTCGAAGGCGCAGGGCTGTAGATCTGTTTTCGTAAACTGGGGTCCATTATTTATGCTCCCAATAATTAAGCCAACAAAACAATGTGCTCTACTTACAGATATAGATATCGAACATTCTTAACATTATTGGAGTCGCATCAATATCCCTTGCATGCACAAACGCAAATGTAGGCTAACGTGCTTCACGAGTAAACGTACATCAATGTCTCTGCTTTCAACCCGCCGCGGTGGCTTACCGGCTGTTGGGTTGCGCGGCTAAGTACAACATCCTATATAGCACTAGAACACTACAGAAATCCCGGACGTGGCGTGGCCGCATTTCGATGGGGGCGAAATGCAAAAACGTCCGCGTCGCGTCCATTGGAGGCACGTTAAAGATCCCCTAGAGGTCGAAATTAATCCGGAGTCCCCCACTACGGCGTGCCTCATAATAAAAAAAAAAGTGGTTTTGGCCCGTAAAACCCCAAAATTCGTATCTGCTTTCAGCTCCCATTGAAATGTGGCCGCCGCTGCTTGTGGTCGAACCTGCATCCTTGTGCACGGCGGCCAAAGTGCCATGGCCACTGAACGACTGTGATGAGTGCTTCTTTGGTCAAAAGATTTCTGCGTTCTCGCTCCGCCTCCGTGTAGCGTTCGTATGCCCTTGCTTACAATACCGGAAGGGGAGTACGGCTTGCAAATCAGTATAATGTGAATATTTATTTCACTCGATTCTGTGGCCTCCATACTGGCCACCATTCACGACCGGCCGATCCTGGCAATAACATCTATAGGACGACTGACGACGGTTAAAAAGATAAGTAATTGGAACCTAACGGTTACGTCATCCCGACCTGTAGATCTCTGACATTGAGTATGATAACTTGAGCTATCACTCCTAAAGCAACAAAGATTTCAGTGAGACTCAAAAAAAAAAATATTTCAAATGTTCTATATGGGTAAGGGAAGTACTTCGTATGATTGGTATAATTAATGAACGCAAGAAACGAGCACAGCTCGGAAGAAAAAGGCTTGTACTTTGCATCGACCCATCTGCGATTAACGTGAGAACAAGGAAGGTCACTCTGTGTCCGAAACAAAGTTGTTTCTCCCTTTTTTTTAGACAGCGCAGTCGTGAATTCGGTAAAGACCGACTGATTTCTTGGGTCACTGAATAAATGCCTATCAATTCTCTTATCAAACACATACTCAAGTTAAAAAATATAGTAAATATTCGATGGGCGGAATAATTCTTGAGGCTGCCGTCTGTGTTCCTTGTAGCGCAGTGTATGCGTGCTTTAATAACTGTAGTTGTCACAGGACGCTCAGCGAAATGTATATCGCTTAGCCTGACCGATATTCCTCATAGAGAAGGAAGGAGATCTCCTTCCTTCTCTATCAGAGAAGCTATATATATATTGTAGCTAAACGTTCGAACGTTTAGCTACAAGGTATACCGGCCTGCAACAAATTGCTCCTTGCAGGCGTTTGTTAGAAATATTGTTGTGTAACTAAGTGACGCGGCAACTAGCTGCTTTTTTCTCAAAAATAATATGTTCAGAAAGCTGTTTTCAGTTGATTGTAATATTGCTCCTTTTAGATTCATCTAAAACTAAGCTATTGAGCTACAAGCTTTCATGCCAAAAATAATTTACGAGACACTGCCTGCTCGGTAAGCATAGAATGCTGGACAGCTGGTAGCTATTGGTGTTCTAACACACACAAAAAAAGCAAGGGCATTTTTTATTCTAAGCAGGCATGTCAGAGTTGATTAATGTTTGCAAGGTGAAATAACTCTCCGAGGCAGTTTTATCCGCCGGGCAATGGCGACTGTGTAACAAACAAGCCGTCAAGGCTAATTTGATTCACAAGGGAGACACGGTACACTTCAGGAGAGGGCTGTAGCAGCAGATGAAGGGAATATAAAAACAAACAACGCCTCACTAACAAAAAAAAAACAGTCTGTGAGCAAGAAAGAACAACAGATGGACAAGTTGCGCAAGGTACTTTACCTTGCCTTCGTCTGTTTCCCAGACGACCACCTTGCGAAAGCACTAAACGATGAGAACATAGTGCAAAGAAGATATAGTTAACAGAAAAAGTAACCGCTACGGCATGTCACCATCGATCATCTCTGCACTGGCGTAGGTTGACGGCGACTCGAAAGACATAGCTTGTTCTGCTCGTAAGCAAGGAGAATACACCACAACTGTTCATTTGTGTGTTCGGCCACCTTTGCTATCTGCAAACTTTCCTGCACAAATGAATGGTTCAATTTATGTTGAGTCTTTATGGAAGCAGCATGACGGAGACTATCGTTCAGCAAACCAACTTTCTCTTTCTTTTTTCTTCATAGCTCGAAACTATGTCAGGCCAACAGAGAGCTTCGCAGGATCTAGTGCAGACGTTTTATCGAAACTTGATAAAATATTACACAAAAGCTGTTGCAGTAAACATGTCACTTGACAGGTACTAGCTAAACAAACAGACGCCCTTGTGTGGACTTATTCACTGTTTTTTTTTTTAAAGAGGCTTGTAGTGAGCCTTACTCCTCGTGAAAGCTGGACCACACAAGAATTTCCCAGTCACCTTTCGAACATTGCAGGTGACTGTTTCACCATGCTTACTATTTGAGCCTCTGGACTTACAAAAGCCGTCATCAGATAGCCGCCCCTTTTCGAACAAGAATCAGGCAAGCTGAAAGGACTTGGCCAAGCGATAGGCCCAACCGGTCCCGGCCAACCCATTGTCCATTTATCCGAAAGCGGGCTTACAGGGCCGTCAGCGTGCGCGATATGTTTCGCCCTACTGCGCTCTGCGCACGCGCCAGACAGCCAAACAAGGAGACTACACGGCGACGTCCGCTGACCGGGACCAGTCGCCAGTGCTTTCAAAAGTTTCGCAATGCCGCACAAACGCGTCGCCGCTACGGCGAAACCGCGAGAGGCCGCGCGGAAACGGTTACTTCCACTCTATCTCCCCGTCTGCGCTGCTCTCCGCCGGGAAAGTCCCGCAAGCTGCAGCGCTGATCGCTCCGGGGCGCCTGGCAAACTTCCGATAAAAATGCGCGCTCCGGTGGCCGCTGCGGGGCCCGATACGCGCAGCTGCCCCACGTGCAGACGCACACAAATATATGTGTTGTCCCCAGAGGCACGTCCTGCAGCAGGACACGGGGAGAGGAGGGAAAGGCGTTCGCCTTCGCTCCCCACCCTCTCTCTCGCGCGCGCTTACTTACTTTAACCCAGCCGTCCTCCCGCCGCTCCCCGCGGCCTTTTGTCTCTAATTCTTGGCACGATGTGTCTGCCTCCCCTTTCTCCCCCTTTGGTCGTTTCGCGTCGGGTGCGAAACGTTGCAAGTGGTGGGCGGAGAAGCCGGCTGTTAGGGTCGCGGATGCTGGCGGCATTGCTGGGAAGCAAACATGGATGGCCACGCTGTCCAGCCTTTCTTCAACCCCCCCCTCTCCCTTTGTATATCCGTCGTGGTGGTTGCCCCGCGGGGATGATGAGCTGCAGCTCATGGCGACACCGGTGCTCTCAGGCTAATGCAATGATATTGGTCCTTGCCGGCGTCTGAAAAAATAAGTAAATAAAGGAGCGGTGTCAGAAGCCTCGTCTTTATCGGCGGTGTCACCGGGATATAGGGGCCGCGAATGCGCGTCCACAAGAGTTCTTAATAGATATAAGAAAGCCGATCGACGACGACGATGACATTTAGGGTGTATTCTCGCAGGCGTCTGTTGACGCGGACGCGAAGCTTTTTCGCGGCTGGGCGAGCGGCTTGGCGTTATGGACTCGGAAAACGTATTGCCCTTTGCGGAGTACCTTGTTTATCGGAGACACAAAAGTGAGCGGGAGGTTTGGTGGCTGGCGTAGAGTTGGCGCGGTAGCCACGAATGCGCAACAAGAGCGACAAAGCACTGCTATGCCTATGCAGATTGGCCGAGAGACAGATGCAGGATCACCCTCCACCTTTTTTTATGCGAAGCATATTACGAGGGCTCAACCCAGCTCCTCAGGCGCGGCGGTGACCATGAAATCACGTGACACCGTGACGTCACGACAGAGGAGAAGTGGCTTTGGCTCAACTCTTGCAAGACGGGCTGGGTGGGAATCGAACCAGGGTCTCCGGAGTGTGGGACGGAGACGCTACCACTGAGCCACGAGTACAACGCTTCAAAGCGGTACAAAAGCGCCTCTAGTGAATGCGGTGTTGCCTTAGAAACGCGCTGTTTCTAAGGCGTGCGTCTCTTGCTCAGGCGCACATTTCGTTGCCGCGCCGAACGCTGCTTTGCTCGACGCTCACCGCGTCCAATGCGGGGCGCGTAGTCGCTGCCCTGTAGCCCATTGTCTTACACCCCTTGGCGGGTCGACGGGAACGCTGTCGCGTTCCACTCTTGAAGGCGAAGAAGTAATGCATGAGTTGTTTCTTCGTCTAGCCGAACCAAATATAGCCAAGCAACAGCAGTTCACCAGGCTAAACAGTGGTTCAACAACTAAAATAAAGGCTAGTATGCTTCGCATCCTGGGCTTAACCTTACCTAAGCCACAGCCATTTTTTTGTTATTACGCCAAACTTCCATAACAACCCGCATAAGGGGGAGGGAGAGGGGAACTCTCTCGCTATATTGAACACCTCAAGATTTGCGCAGCCAGTTCTTTCTCTTCGTTTCTTTTCTCGCATCAGTGGAGTAAAACTGGTTTTTCCAAGGATTCATCTAAATACGCAAATATGTGAGTTCTTTTAAAGCGCAAAAGCATAGTACTAGATGAGTCACTTTTGAAAACACCATTGGTGCTTGTACTGAACGCATTACAGGCGTTCACGAAAGCCCACTTAGCCCTCGTCAGAAACGTTGACAGTGCGGCGTGCGCTGTCTGCGGTCGCACCGAGGCTGCTGGCCAGCCGTTGTGTCACTGTCCTCAATTTGACACACAGTGACAATCACTGTCCTACAAATTGGCCTAATCGGACAAACTGACTTTTTTTAAAAGGTAAACTACATTTAGGAGACGCAAAGGTGAAGGGAAATGATTGTAACGTTGTCTTGGTAAGAGGATGGATGTCTAAATTTTCAATACCTAGGCACAATTGGCGCATTTAAATGGCGCCGGCTATTCTTTTTCACGTAAAACTACATAGAATAGAAGCCACAAGAATATAAGAGTTACATAGAAAAAACTGCACACTGAAAATCTGCTCACAATAGTATGTTCAACATGCTGAGACTCAAAGTCAAGTCACACTTTAAGCCAGAAGCAGCCTTTGTTAAATACGAGATCCTAGAACACAGACCTCGCTGTTCGTGGGCGAACAATGCTCTGAAAGGGCTATCTCGCGTTTATTATCAACGGGCCTGCGTTGTCACAATCTCACCAAACAACATATTTCATGTGCGCGCATGTGTTGAAGGAAACTTTTATATCCCCGTCTTTCCCTTTGCCCAGAGTAGGGTAGCCAACCAGACGCATTTATGGTTAACGTCCCGGCCTTCTCTCTTTATTTCCCCTCCTCCTCTTTTTTCTGTCTCTCTCATCTATATAAGTATCCCCAGAACTTCCTCTCTCTCACCTTTCCTCTTTTGTTGTGTAAAGTAGCCATCCGAAAGCTTTGCTTGTGAACCCTCCTACCCTTCTTCTCTTCATTTTCTCTCGCTTCGTGTTTGTGATAACGAGCACATAGGCTTTCGTAGATGAACGCTAACGCTCATCGTATGTATGATGTATTTCGCACATGCAAAAAGATTATTTGATATGTAATCTTGAACCCTGCATGTTGTATGATGGAACCATTCAAGAGATAAAGAGTAACCGGCGCCTTAAATTGTGCGTCAACATCTCCTTATATCATATAAATAAATTAAAAAAAAACGCTCATCGTAAACAAGTCAACGTTTCACATCCCTGTGGCGTTCGCTCCTATGACGCGATTTTCTTCTGACATCGAGCACTGCACACTTATTTTTCTTGTATTCAGATAACTTTCTCCAGGGCGTCATTCCTAGAATTGATTCAAATCGAATGTCGCCTAAAGCACAGTTATCCATAATGTTAATAATAATCGATGTCAAGAGGGATTAGTAATGGACATGCCTATAGATTGGATACACTTTGGATGTCAATCAAAGGGCAGTAATTCACAGCTATAATAACAATACCGGGTGAACATAGGGATTGGAAACGGGCGCGCTAGTTAAACACGGCCAGCCTCGGCATCACTGGGCAACACAGTAGTTTGGAAATCAACGCGAAACTCTCGTCAGACAATAGTTTCATTGTTGAAATCAATTTCAAATCACTGTTATAATTTTAGACACGTTTTTATTACGCAAGCTTTAATATCGCAAAGCAGGCTGCCATGCGCTTCAGTTACATAATAAACGGCCTAAATGTACTGTCACCAATTGACTAAAGTTCTCCTCTCGTGATGGGATCTTTATAATCTTCTATGATGTGTACCCAACGTGACACTGCTGCGATCAACCCTTACTCACTTCAAGGGCGTGGATTAGCAGTTGCGTATACTTGCGCAAGCATCAGCTCGCCGCGAGTACAGGTAGTTTGATGAGTTCCTGTGTACAATGGAGTGCGCATCTTCGTCCCTTGCAACAAGCAGCAGGCAGGTGTTCTCAGTTCTTTTCTTCCTGTAGCCTTCACAAATTTGGGGCTCTTAGTCATGGTCATGGTCAAGATGACCATGACCATAGATCTCTTTGTTGTTATTATCTGTAATCTACAAGAATACCTGCGCCACTTTTCTCAATAAAGGTTACGGTAATTTTGCTGTAATGACTCATAGTAATGGCATGGGAGCTAATTTGAATAAATTTTTCTTCCGTGTCATGATGGTCACATATTTGTTGGTATGCCTCGGGCAATCCGGACAACCGTCCTGCCATAAAAAACGAATTCTTGGACGCTTGTCACAGGTGATGCGATGTTGTGCGGCTGAAAGCGCCGCCGCGTTCTTTTCTTTCTTTCTTTTTGAGGACCTCAGGACTCCGTGAACGTCACTACTAGTAGAAAGTCTTAGCTTGTGCTAAAGCTATTATTGCTTGCAGAATACGGGCTTACCGGAGAGGCGTACGGTAGAAACAACGCTGGCAGTGGCATCTTGTGGCGTAGACTTCATACAGAGAGCGCACAAAGCTAATATGCCACTGACTTAGGATATTCTACTTGCTTGCTGGTGTAAAGCATCGGTAGCATCATAATCGCTAACATGCAGTTCGTTTATTATTTTCCTTCGGCAAGATGATACACACAATACAAAAATATTTCAAAGGAATTATAGCTGAACAAAAGCTGACAAGATGTCGCCGCCACTATTGAGTGTATACTTTCCCCTATGGGCCCAGTAAGCTGGTGATTCGTAAGCGGCAGCAACTTAAAGACAAGTTAAAGCTTCCTAAGTTTAGATACCTTTAGCTTGTCTGTAAACGTATTACCCTTCAGGGAACACTGGGTTACCGTAGAGGTGAACCGCAGCAACAATGCGGGTAGCGACATGTTGCGATGCTTTCCCCAACAAAAATGCAGTACAGTAAGCTCTCAGTTGTAAGAACGTCGGCTTAACAAATATTTCAGAACAACGAACTTTTAGAAAATCCCCGGCAGGTTTACTATGCATTCTATGCAAAAATCTTTCAGTTAAACGAATTATTTTAAATAGCGGATATTTCAGTTGAGCAAGCTTGAGGTGTACAGTAATACCGTCTATAATTAGAAAGTGCTGGCACAAATCCAGTTTTTCCTCCCTGTGCGGTGAAGGCGAGCAAGAGGAATAGCGTGACGAGGGGAACGACCCCGGGATGTGGACAGCGGTCTCTAACCAGCTGGATGTTGACCGCAACACTTCGGTTGAAGAATATGTGCAGTAAGACTGAGCTGAACTATTAGGTCTGGAAATCTTTCCAGTGTTTGTTTCGAAGAAGAGTGTGACGAGGAAGATGCAATGGCGGAGATAGATTCAAATACTGTACCTCTAGCCGAGGCTGTAGGATGCCTTGGAAAGTTGCGAGACTTCGTGGCTGAGCAACAAGCTATGCCAGAGGAAGTGCACAAAAACATATAATCTCAGTACAGATGTGTTACTTCTTGCGCTTTAAGAGCGTCACTTCAAATTAACATTACGGATTTTAATGTCTTTTTTTCAGAATGAGAGAGTCGCTGCAGCTTAACTGCTGCGTACTTCGTATATATTGACATACATAACCCCATAAATTACATTTCAAACTTTTCACTTGATGCCTCAAGGCTGCTCCATATTCTAGGCATATACGGTTTAGTGAACTTTCAGTTAAATGAACTATTTCCTTCGGTGCCTTGAAGTTCACTCAAGTGAGAGTTCATTGTAGACACGTTTCCGTGTTACATGGGTGCTCTTGTCAAAACAAAAAAGAAAGAAAAAAATTCAAATAATTAACGCTGCATGGTCCCCATTACGTCGCCGACGCTTCACACCATACACTAAGTAGAACATGGTTGGTTACTGCAGCATTTAGACAGTTATAGTATAGCGTACGCTATAAGCTATAGTGCAGCGTACGCTGAGCTGCACGCGTTTATTACAGTTTTAGTTAGGCTGCGAGACTTTCCGATCTCAGAGACCATATGCCATGGCGGCGGTTATCTCCCGAATTTATCGACGGGTGGTGCTGATATTTAGGATGTTTCTCTCGTTAGGCTTCGACTTGTTCGAAGAGAGAAGCAATCTCGAAAACTTCACAACGTTATCCATAATACTCTGCCGTCGAGCCTGTCTGAGTCTACGAACGATGTGAATATTACGAAAGCAACGCTTAATTCAATTCGAGGCGGGCAGCCGGGATCGCCGCCATGCTTTACGCCAACTGTAGTTGGCGTAAAACATACGTAAACCACGCAACTACGGTAACGTTCAATCTGAGAAATAGCGTGCGTACGCTATACGCTATGGATCATTTAGCGTTCTGCACATGCGTAGTGGCGACCCGCTATTTTATAGTGTACGCAGTGGTGTAGCGTACGATAAACTAAAACTAATGTCCCCTGTTCCCTCTGCGCCAAACTCTGCGCCACAGGGAGGTGCCACCAGGCCGGCATCTCACGTTTGCGTCTCCGCTAATCCAGCATTGCGCAAAGGGCTCTATGTTTAGGAACAGGCTAAACATTTCTACACTGTTACTGTCAGGCACCTCGCCGAGTGAGCTCGGACAGATTACCGTGACATTTTAGTTTCCTTTCTGCCCCTTTTTTCTAGGTTCCCCCTTCGGTCGGTGCTGTGTAGCCAACGGGACACAAGCCTGCAGCTTGTGAGCCACCCAGCGCCTGATTACGGCGACGGCTCGCCTGCTACCCGGCACAACTTCACTGAAATGAGCCAGCCAAACGTTACCAGCCACTGGGCTGCCTACACCGCTTATGAATTTCAGGAGGAATCGGGATACGTCTCTCCTGAACGCCTCACTGTGCGCGTCGCCTTGTTGACACATATAGGCTGCGCTTCTGAATGATGACATACAGAGTGTCATACCTACAGCTTTACGTTCCTTAAACCTCTCCTGAGAGGAGCCGCTCGGGTGGAACATTTGCCGACATGTATCGCTAGGCTGTATCCGCCTGCAGTCACTAAAACTCTCCTCCATCTCCTCCATAGCCAGGGTAACCGTGATTCTGCTAAATCCCGCCCGTCTCACATCTCCAATTTCTCTGCCTTTATATTGGTACGTAACAACGGAGAAACCCAACAGAACGCCTTACTAAGGTAGTTTGTTCATACTTGTAGGAGAGCGGTGAATTGGGCCTATTAATATTGACTCGTAATAATACTAGAGCGCAAACAACGAAGACGAAGGGCACACCCAAAGTGACAGGGCCATGCACTGACTATCAACTGACGTTCACTTTATAGTTAACGCATTGTCCTGTCGTTTGTCTCCACTTTGTCTTCGTTGTTTGCGCTTTAGTTATGAATCATACTTGCAGGTTTAACAAGCCCGCACCTTAGACAGGACAAAAGAAGGTAGACACAAGACAAGCGCTCTTGTCTACCTTTGCTTTGTAGTTCTTGTCTTGTGCCTACCTTCTTTTGTCGCGTCTAAGGTGCGGACGTGTTAAACCTGCAATAAAGAAATAAACGCGGCAAAGACTTCTATTTGAATGCTAAACATTACGGTGAGCGATATAGTGGTCATTTATAGCAGCACACTTATGGCGCCGTAATATCGCGTGCGGTATGCCTGATGCTCCAGTTCGCTTTTATTTTTTACCTTTCTTTTAATACCCTTATATGCAGACTTCGCCCACTTCGGAGGTATCTAACAAAAAAAAAATATGGGCCAGTCTCGAAGGAAGCGCAGCTTAACAAAGCATCTCAAAGCGTACCTGGTACCACGAGCTGCCACGAGGGAACATTTCGAATATCTCCTCCGCCAAGCAATAGCTATAGGAGCCCGCAGGCTAACCGGTGCCTCAACTTGAAGAGTTGTTGAATATTCTTCCTATTTGGAAAGTATTACCCCCTTGGGCTTCGAAGATTCGGTGCCACTATAGGCATACATTCCCGCACCAGCTTATTTTCTCCTGAAACTCTAATGATTCTGCATTTAGCACCGGGAACAAAACTCATCTGCTGAGGCTTGAAGGAGCCATTCACGACGCGACATTAGCTCTATTGTACCCGTACCTTAGGGACTGTTATATTTGAGTACTAAAGGCACGAAAGAAAAAAAAAATATTCTAATGCAGTTTGTCTGTGCAAATAGATGTTCTCGCAATGTTCTTGCAACGTCTAGCAGAAAGAAATGGAAGAGAACGTATCTGATCAGAGGGCCGGTCTAAAATTAAGTCGTCAGTGTCTTAGCGTCTTACTGTTTTATTGCAAGACCGAGATAACTAAGCCGCTGCGAAGAACGGAGAGAGCTGCCCCGAATCTTCATGATTCACGCCAGCGACGGAGCCGTCATTTCAGGCTCATTAAAGGAGCTCGGTTCATTTGGCTAGCGCGTTCGTAAAAGTCATCCATTTCAGTAAGCGTCTCCTCACGACTATCTGGGTGATGCCAAAGAAAGTGCAAGTGCGGTCGACACCGTGCTTTCTGTGATAAGTGCCTTTTGTGCTTGTTAGCATAGTCTAAATTGAAGCGGTAAGTACATGTGTTCTCAATGCTTGGCAATGTGCTTCTTAAATGATAAATGATTTTGTGCTTGTTGGCAGCTTCTAATCTTAAAGCGATAAAAAAGGCGCTCATCATACTTGTTAGCTGCTTCTAAATGGAACCATTAACAGATGCAAAATAAATGTTAAAGAGCGTGGAGAGTACCGTTTACTTAGACCTTTATACTCATGGTAAAGAACCTTATTGATCATATGGGTCAGACGCTGACCAGCTAAAATTACGCTTTTACTAGTCAACACTTATCGAAACACGTGGTCTACGTAGTTTTGAGAAAGCATTAATAGAAAAGAGAGGCCTCGTAGCAACCCATTGCTTTCATTAAGCACAGCGTATTCATATTCACTTAGTATGACTACGATGACCGTTTGACTACGTTGACGTGAGACGAGAATATATAAGGAATATATCTCCCGTGAGGACATAAATCTATGCCAGGAGAAACCAACTTTTCTTTCTATGCACGTTGACATGAGGCGCTTCACCTGACAAGACGGCAGAAGGAACATTTTGGAAGCGCTTGCTCTTTCAGGAGCAAGCGCTTCCGAGAAAAAGTCTCAGTTTCGCTCGAAAGGCAAAGCATCGATTGCGATTGAAAATTAGCAGACAGCCATACGAAGTAGGATATCACTTTTATCAGCCGTATTAACTTGTAAACATGCGCTTGCTAATTAAATTAAAAAGCTTGCTGTCAGCACACACAGCAAATTTACATGAACAAGTCACAATTGATGACCGCGAACGCTCGCTGTCAAAACGCTGGCGTGAGGAAATGCGGCAGCAGCAGTGAGTGATCTTCGAGTTGTCTATTGCTTTACCGCAAAGTGAGCGCTGAGAACACGCAGCACGCACAAAGCTACGAGCCGCCGCCGACGCTTCTGACTCTGCCCCCAACGGAAATCGCGCTATATATATATATATATATATATATATATATATATATATATATATATATATATATATATATATATATATACGGCGAGAGAGAGAGAGAGAAGAATAGGGAACGGGGAGGCGAAAATAAATAGGCGAGAAAGTAGAAAGGGAAAGAGCACAGACACACTATCACAGCACATGTTCACTTGCCCAACGGACACCAAAACCCCACCACACCTCAACGAAATGCACTCTTGAATTTTTCACTTTGGAATGGCCTATTGGAGAGACTGTAACTGTCATGAACATTCACGACCTTCGCTACAGTTTTTTTTTCTTTTTTTGAACGAAGCCTCTGGTAAGAAGTGAACGAGGAGCCCGGTTGCCACGTTATGCGCCTCTAAGCGTTCGCGTCACGCATTTCAATGACCATGCGCAGGATTCGCGGTGGCGTAGCTTGATAGTACCGAACCTTTTTAGGCAAGCGCTAGAGAAGAATCCCACTGCAGTACACACCACAGACATCACTCGTTTCGACGGTAGCAATACGTTATGTCGGTATATTTCTTCAACGCTCAACATTACTGTCGACAGTAATAGTGAGATGTGTCCCGCCGAATTTTTAGGATGTTTTAGGAATCATTAGAATATCTTTGGATTAACGGTTGCTATTGTGGTAATTAGGATGAACAAACACGACAGTGGGTAGACAAGTTGGGGGGGCGTTGTTATTTTATGTCTAGCAATCTTCCCTACTTAGTCCTGCACAAAACATTCATCTCTGTGAGGATGTATTTTACTAAAGTTGTGTTTCTCATGGAAGCTGATTTTGGGCGTACCAAGCAGGCGCGTTCACTGACGACGCCATGTTTAACTGATTACACGCAAATTCGATAGCTTACGATATCTGCGCAACAGTGAGAAAAAAGGATCGTGTAAAGAATTAGTTATCACAAGCTTGCGCAACCATTTTTTTTGCGTGCAGTCACTCACTGCACGAACAACATTCTAACAAAGAGCACAATGCGGTCGCTTGTACTCACCGAATCAATTTCTGCGACTTAGTGAAAGAGCCAGCGCCTCATAGTTTCAAGCTATTTCTATGTTTTCTCGCACCATACATACGCCTAAGGGTGTAATGTCGCGCTGCCATACCTCTAACACTATGAAATTGAGAGGAATCCTTTCTGCGCTTAATGACTTGAAAGTACCACGTACGATGGTGCGCGGTGCAACCGGGAGATAAATCTGATTTCATTAACTTTCAGAACGCTAGGTGTCTGTAAACTGATCACAACATTTTGACGCACACGAAATAGTAACTTGTTTCTACGTACACGAAATACGCGAAATGGTAACCTAACGTACCTGACGTAACCTGACGTAACCTGACGTACACGAAATAGTAACCTAACGTAACTTGTTTTCTCGCCTTCACGTTTCGCATGTGGTTGGACGCCACATTAACGAATGTTATATGTTAATTCCTAGAATGACTAACAGTGCTGCGCGAAATTTTTGTGGAATTTTTGCCCGTCCGTCGACGTTCAACGATGCGCTTTGCGAGCTAGTCTCAGCCGCTTGGATGACGTACCGGTCTTGGAGGAAACAATCCAGGGACCTTGACCTAAGCACTCTTGCATACACAAGGATAAATAAAAGTCTTATTGTGCTTCTTGAAGGTGGCCAGACTGAACGGACGCTTGTGGCCGCTAGCAAACATTCATTTGCATGTATGTTCACATTGACTGACCCTTTATTGTTAATCTTATGCTCTCTTGTTCTTATATACCGTCATATTTCACCCTCCGCCAAGCGGAGAGTCGCCAACGACGCATGCGCTTGGCTGCCCTTCTTTCCTTCATCTCTTCGTTTCTCTCTTTCTCCCATTTCGTTCCATCGTGACAGTTTGCAGAGCTCGCAAGATTGGGATAATTAATAGAGGTTTTCATTAATGTTAGCAATATAAGGAAATTTGGCAGGAGAAGTCCGGCGAAACAGAAGAACCACCGCCGCTACAATTTAGCGCTAAAAGTACACTCAGGCACAAAATGGAGCTTTAGCACCTTGTTGCTCAGCCGCGCGCTAATACCATGGCCTCTGCCGCCGTAAAGAGGACCAAAGGAAAGACGCCTGTCGTGTTTCCTTTGACATTCTAAAAAGCAGACCTAAAGAAAATAAACATAAAAACAGGCATAAAAACAATATTAAGACAAGGCTTGCTTCGGAGTCTACAATCTAAATAATTCAACGCAGTCGACTGCTTCGCAAATTTGCTTGTGCACGTCGTCCCAGCGCGCTGAACAGTGACAAAACCTTAGGTGGTTCGCCTTCTTTGCTGCATGCAAGGTGGCGAAATTTAGAGCTTTTAAGGGAACCACTTCCTGACATATTTACGTCTTCTCCGGGAAAATTTGGCAAGTCAACCGTGTCGAAGAAGCGCCCTGTCGAAGAACGACATGAAAAAAACGAACAACGAAACAAAAACAGAAAGAAACCGAGACGGCACTCAAGAATACGGACGCTAAAAGAGTAGTTTCGTCGCCTGTCTCTTGCAAATTCTTGCGTTTCCTTCCAGGCTTGCTTTCGCTTCAACGCGAAAAGGACAAAGGGGGCGACACCATGCCACTCACAGGAGAGCTACAGGTCTCGTCTCTACTGTCCACGATAAAAAAAGAAGGAAGAAAGAAGAAGCAGTTTGCGCACGGTAAAAGAAACGCCAGCTCGAATGACGCCCCGGCGTGAAAACTTGGATTTCATGTGTCCTCTTCTTTCGCGGCGGGAATGCCTCCTGTGATGGTTAGGCTGCCGTTCCCCTTCGTGCACTTTCCGTGGCACCTTCCTTCCCACCCGTCGCACGCCTGGCTTTCTGTGAGCCCTTTCTTACACCCCTTTTTAAGGTTTGAAAGGAAGCGACGCCTTATAGCCTTGTTCCGGAAGGCAGCGCGCGCGCCAGGCAGCCAGAGTGGATGCGAGACGACAGCGACACAAGACGGGTGCGCGCTGGCAGGCTCGTGACGACACACGCACGCACGCGTTCGCGTCCTGCTTTTACGGCCGTGCTCATCGCTATCGACCATGCACCTCTTCACCACCTCCTACCCCCACCACCTCTTGCCGGCTATGAACGCCCGAAGAGGGGCCCCGCTCGCGCAGAGGCACTCCCAACGTCGGCTATGGCCGGCCAAGTCGGCAACGACGGGGCCTCCGCCGCATCGCGTGAGCATCCCAAAAATTTGCGGGGCGTTCCGCCGGTGGACGACCGACGCAACATCCCCGCCTTTCCTCCCCATTCGCTTCCCCCCTACTTTCCTTCCTATCCCCTGCTCTGCAGACCTGCCTCTCCCCCCCCCCCTCTCTCTCCTGCAGGCGATGCCGTCTTTGAGCAGGCCGAAGTTGGGGCGACGTTTTTTACGACCTCGTCTCACTTTGTCCCCTTGCCCTGTACGCGCTCCTCCCTGTACACACATTTTCCCTTTCCCCCTCTCTCTCGGTCACGCGTTTACAGCTCTCGCGCCCGGCACTCGTAAAAACGACGATTTCGCGCCGTCGCCCAACGCAACCCGGCCGCTCGCGCCGGCGTCCAACCAACCCTTCTTCCTGGTCAAGATTAAAGTCCGGCCGCACGAGAGGCGGTTATACGAGGCGCCTGTATCTCGCGCGGCTCGCACTTGCCCGCCTTCGAGGCGCCTATTTGAGACCCGATCTACGACCTCAATTGTCTGTTCACCCCCCATATATAACTCTCTCTCTCTCTCTCGATGGGCCGCCTCCTGCTTAGAAAGCATTCGCCAGCGGGTTGTCTTGCACTGGCATGTAGGTTGCCTATGTATAAATGTATATGTGCGTGTATATGAGCTTGTTTTCCGCTTTATTTATTTTTTCATTTTTTTCCCTATTGCTTCTGTTTTCCCCTCGGAGGAAGACAAGTGATATCTTTTAGAGCTGGAAGTGATGTCTTTCGATGATCCCGATGAGGCCGAGTCGCTCGTTGAATCGCTCGTTGAACATTTAAGCGGTAGTTGCGACGAATCCGTTGCGCAGTGTCTGGCCGTTATGGGACGGAGATTTAACGTTTCCCTTTACTGTTGCGTCGGAATGCCGCTAAAATGAGTGGTGAGCGTGTTGGCGGGCCCGAGTACACCTCGGAAGCGTGTTTCTGAAAAGGCTAACAAAAATAACGCCTCGTGTTCGACGCTAAAAAAGGCATGCTCCTAGAGGACGCCATCAATCGGTTCGAAGGGTAGGAGCTCAGAAGTGTACTTTAAAGAGGTAGCTGTTGATTTCCTTACCATCCTAGAATGAGTCCATGCCATGTACACTGTTTTCAAAAGAAAAGAGGAAGCATGAAAAAGAAAAACATGATGAACATGAAGAATTGGCCACAATAACCTGAACTAAATATAACACACCGAGAAAAAGACTGAGCCGGATGCGTTTCTGGAAACTGCACACGGAAGTCGTTGTCGTCATCGTTGTGCTTGGTGTGGTTTCTAAAATTGCCACGGCAGTGAACGCAACATGGGTGCTGTACGCCTCCACTGTCTTTTATTATGTTCTTTGTGTCCGTCTTATCTGCACTACGATAGTGTCCCTAGTATTAACCAACTTGCCAAACAACAATATCTTAATGCGTTAACATTCTTAGGGTGCCACATGCACTTTTCTGGGACTATGTTTGAATCTATATAACCGTTGCCCCGCCTACCTGGGTAGGCGGGGCAACCATCATCCAATGGGGAGCATATCGGGACGATGTGCTGAGGGACCATGGTTCGAAACCAACTGTCGGATCAACTTGGGTCCCTGAATATGTGGCAATGTGTACGTGTGTGCTGCTCTTCAACGACCCTCTTTCCCGCCGACGCGGCTCGCTGCAGGCGCGGGACTGGGTAGGCATCACTGTTCGAAGAAACACATTAACGCCGACTTGGAGCACTGCGTATGTGCCACTCGGTCCGCGCTGGTCTTCAATGAACCTCTTTGATGCAAACTTGGGTCACCGGGCATGTTCCAGTAGGTACGTGAGCGCTACCCTTCAATGAGTCATCGATATTCAGAATGCTTCAGACAGGGTCGTTCCCCTCGAGAGGCAGACTGAGCCGTTATTCACCAGAAGTAGAGCCGCAATGTCCGGATTGTGGCGAATCTTACTGCTCGCTAGCGCACATGCTTTGGCAATGCTCCGCGTTAAGCGGCACCGTGTTCACTAAAGAAGAAGACTGGGTGGACGCCCTGCAAAGCGACGACCACCAGACCCAGCTCCGGGCTGTCCAGAGGGCTCACGAAAGGGCGGAGGCTCACGGGCTTCCCGTCCCAACGTGGGTGCGGCCCGCGACCCCTGCCGCCCACTAAACCAAGAGTGGGTGGGGAGGGGTTCCTCAGGACACATTAAAGTTATTTCCTCCTTCAATGAGCGCCTTTAACGCCAACTTGGAATGTGCCACTAGGAATATCCCATTCTACGATCACGCGAAAGAGCCCCTAAATTGCTCCGATGCAAGGAGGAATCGAGCCCACGCCACAAGGTATCCCCAAGGACCCGTCGTTTAAGCAGGCTGCGCCACAAATTCACTGGATATGTGCAGCTTTATAGTGAATGTCTTTCACATCAACGGAGCCGCCCCATGAATGCACTGGTAATGTGACACTCTTCAATGAACCTCTCTTCAACTCGGGTCGCTGAGTATGGTCCACCATGTGTGCGGCAAGCGAGGGAACAATTCTTGGCACACGGAGGCACCATCACGCCAAGCTTCTGGTTGCGGAGGCCAAGCGCGGACTTCTCGGCAGTCTCACTAGATGGTGCCGCGTGTCCCGAAAGATGCGCAAGAGAGGAGTCAGGTTGCCGCATGACGCGCTTCTCAGCGTTTGCACGCACCGGTGCACCATGCATTTCGGAGGCCACGGACAGGGTTCGCGGTGGCGGCGCTAGAAGGCGCTTGCTGCTTTTAGGAAAGGGCGAAAAAGGAGCCCCGCTGCAATATACGCCTCATACGTAACTCGTTATAACGGTGGAAATACGTTGTGTCGCTGTGTTTAACGAATGCTAAACGCATTACCGTCGACAGTCATTGTGAGATGGGGTCTGCGAAATTTTTGAAACCAACATTTCTTATACAGTGGAGCCTTTCAGATAAGACCATCGTCGCCTCTTGATTATCCCTTACTCTGTCACATTCTGCATCCTGCGCGAAAAACTATATATATATATATATATATATATATATATACATATATATATATATATATATATATATATATATATATATATATATATATGTCGCGCACGATGCAAAGAGCGTTGACTGGACTTTTACCAACTCGCCCAACTTGATGTATTCCTGAGAAAAAAGTTCCAGTAACGTATAACTTCGTGAACATGGGTGACGGGCAAGCGTATGCGTGCTATACAGCACACGACGCTATCGACCCTCGCACGGCGCGCCTAGATGCCTACACTGCCCGCATCGCAGATCTTATTCAAGACAGGGCTCGCGCGGCTGCGCCATACGCAGCAGCCGCCGGAGTAGAACGCCTAGTTGTAATCATTCGCTTACCATTTAAATTACCTGGCATGGTGTCAGCGCACACAGGCAAACGGAAGCGCTTCACACGCGATGGCCGCGAATACACTTTGTAAAAACACTGGCGTTCGCGGCAGCAGCAGTGAGCGAAGTGACCTTCGGGCTGTCTATCGCTTCAACGCAAACTGAGCAATGAGAACACAGCGCATGCAAAGCTACCAGGAGTTGGCCCACCTAGACTGTGCCACTAAAGCAGATAACTTTCAAGATAAAGCCCGCGGGACCGCGCGCGGCCGAAGAACAACGCCTCCGTCACTCTCCTCCTTCGGTGCCATGCGCGACGTAATACGGCGCGCTTCCTCCCCTTGCGCACGCGAGATTGAGCCGCCATCGTCCACTCACTATCGCGCTCTTTCACTCGCACACACAGCGTACGTTGCGTGAGGACGTTGTTATCACGAGACGAACCCGGTACGTATGCATCGCAAAGAAAACCTATAGCAACTGCCAGAGGAGGTCAACCCAGCGCGCCTCCACCTACCTTCCTCCTCCCCGACGCTTCGCCTCATTCCTCCATACCCACTTCGCTCAACGTTAGCTAATCATTCCTCTAGGCGGGCTCACTTTTGCCGCGCGTTCAGCGCACTCCTTCGTAATCTCCCTCGCGCATGATTCCCTTCACCTCCAGGCGCCTTCTGCTACGATGGCTTCCTCCAGGATTACACTTGGCCATGGTTTTCCTCCTATAACAAGCCTTGCGCGTGCTGTCCAATTTTGCTGAACCGAACAAACCCACAAATGTGCCCAGGAGGTATGCAAACTATGTTCTAAACGCATTTGTTTTTGCCTTGTGCGCACGTATGTTGGATGCGACCCTCGGCTTACACATTCCCGGACATGTCGTTCAAAGGGGATACGCGGTCATGTCGGGTCGACGACAGAAACGTACCGTGAAAGCGGCACTTGCGAATGAAAGCATTAAATCGTACTTCCGAATGCGTTGTATTTTAGAAACAATATACTCGCCGTTGAATGTTATGAGCTTGCGAATTCGGGGCATTCGCGCAGCGCAGCGCCTCTCAGAGTGATACGTGTACAACCGTGTAGAACTGCCGATATTGAAGAATCCAAATGGCACGTTTCATCCGGCGAGTTCCAATATGACGCCTGCCCACAAAAGGAGGAAGAACTCGCACGATCAAAGTCCATGCAACTATGTGCAAAGAAGAAATAACAAAATAGAAAGAAAGAAAGAAAGAAAGAAAGAAAGAAAGAAAGAAAGAAAGAAAGAAAGAAAGAAAGAAAGAAAGAAAGAAAGAAAGCGCATTGGTGAAACAATCCGAACCAGCAAAATCACTAAAAAGCAACCCTCAAACACCAAAGGCGTTGTTTTGTGCGGAAGAAGGCAGGGGGCGGGGGAGGGGGTTGGAAGGAGGGCGTTCACTTTGTACCGGACTGCATATTGAAGTGTAACAGCCCGCAAAATTCTTGCGCGCACCTACCCGGAATTTAATAAAACACAGGGCTTCTAGCCTACGAGCGCACTTTCTTAGCGAAACAATTCCGCGGTTCCTAATACTGCATTGCCACTGACTGGAAATACTAACAAGAAAAAAAAACCGTGCAAATGCAAAGTTGACAACATTTCGACGCACCGCTCAACCGCGTTTGAGACCCTGTCGGTCTTGGGTCCTGGCGGGTATGCAAGGAGCCGACGTAGGCGTTTCTTTGCTATAGGGGCCACCTTGCAGGTGCCTCATATGTCGAACACATCGCGTCAACCTCGTGCACTCCTTCTTAATCTGCTGCGCGCGGCTGTTGAGAACAAAAGGCTGCCTTGTTGAACGCCGCTTGACGTGTAAATAAGCTGCCTACTCTTGTGTTTTATTTTTGCGGGCCGTTGAACGGCGCGCCTAAGTGTGATGGATATATGCGAGGGGCTTCGCGCGAGCCCTAACGAATTTGCATGAAAGAGCGAGCAACGCTTGTGCGGCATGTTATTTAGGGCGCGCAAAAAGAAGAACCACCTCTCAGGAGGAGTCGGGCGCCTCTCCAAGGCGTGATATCCTTTGCTGTGCCATCCTAACACACCCTACGGAGCTTTAGCAAAGGGATCGTTGCTTATAAATAAAGAAACCACCAGCTACTACTTGGAATTACTCCTCAGAGAACGGTTTTATCTATCTATCTATCTATCTATCTATCTATCTATCTATCTATCTATCTATCTATCTATCTATCTATCTATCTATCTATCTATCTATCTATCTATCTATCTATCTATCTATCTATCTATCTATCTATCTATCTATCTATCTATCTATCTATCTATCTATCTATCTATCTATCTATCTATCTATCTATCTATCTATCTATCTATCTATCTATCTATCTATCTATCTATCTATCTATCTATCTATCTATCTATCTATCTATCTATCTATCTATCTATCTATCTATCTATCTATCTATCTATCTATCTATCTATCTATCTATCTATCTATCTGATTTCCAGAGAGTGGTAAACTCTGGAAATTAGCTCTTGCAGGGCGCTCAACTTATATTGAGCCCATTGTAGAAAAAAAAAAGCGAGTAACACCTGGAAAAATAGAATAACCATGAATAATCACATGAGCCTGAATTCGCGAAATTTCTGTTATGTGAGAGCGCTTCTTAATTTCTAGATTTGAAGCGCGTGCAAGTGATGATAGCTATGGGAGTGATAACATTTTCGCCGCAGCCATGGAGAATCACAGAAGGCACTCACGAAAGGCATTTAACCTTGAGTTACTAAAGTTCATCAGCCTTTATTGAACCTATCTCCTTTCGTTCGTTAACTGATGTGAACCTGATAATATAAGTTACCAAAAAGCCTATTATCTTAGTACTGTCAATTATAAACCCAGAAGGCTAACAAGCCTTAAGAAAATAAAACAAAACTAAAAGAACACAGATGCAAAAAGACCCAAAAGAATAAAACGTTAAAATTTTGGTCGTAGGCCGTTCTTTCAGATTCGAAGTGCGTCTAAGCATAGTCGGATGTCATGAAATCTCCCAAGGAATTCAGTATTTAACTTTTTAAACAGCGAACATTACGAGCCCACCAAAAGTGTAGGTGCCTGCATTTAAATGCTAGCATAGGTTAAAAAAAAACACGTAATAAAGGACAAGAGATCGGCTTGCTTTGAATGGTGTTGGCTGGTTACATCTGTTGATGTCTAATTATGAATAGGCTTGGGGCATTGCAATTGCTGGCAATTCACTCCATGCTATAGATGAAGCTGCAGCCCCCCAAAACGTTATTGCTCCTCTCCCTTCTCTGATGAATAGACTTGAGCAGAAAGGGTAAAAGCTAAATCTTTCCTTTAATGACAAAGCAAAACAACAGTCCGCATTCATTGACGACACGTGCCCTGAAAGCCATTTAACGACAACTTGTAAAAAACGTTGCTTTTACCTGAGCTTTTGAAGAATTCAAGCAACCTTTGAGAACTGTACTTCCGTAAAGACACTGAAGTGCAGCTGGGCATAAAAATGCGCTATAGCGCAGAACGAGAAGTAGGAAAGACGGTAAGTGCTCCTCCTCCGTGAGCTCACAGTTTGAGCAGCGAGTTCTCCAAAACAAACGGAGAGACGTCGCGCCCGAATTCCGAAACTCTTCCGAGCGCGGCTAACGAAGGCAAGTTGCGAGAAGACGACGAGCGTGCTGGAAGTCAAGAAGGCGCGCGCGCGCGTACCCGCTGCAAAGCGGCCGCCGAAGCCCCGCGACGTCTCTTCCAGAGTCGTCGTCCCCTCCTCCCTTCCCCCCCCCCCCCCCGCACTAGTTCGGGTGACCAGAGACACGCTCGGCTAACCGTCGGAGGAAAAGGCTGCTGCGGTTGTCCCGAGGAGTCGATAAGGGCCACGGCAGGCAAATCGACTTCCGGAAATGCTCCATCTCACTGTTCCAGTCCTCCCTTCCTTTCTTCGGTTCTTTTTCTCCCGAATTCTCTGCGCGCGCTTCTGCGTGTAACGAACAAGGGCGAATCTCCGTTCGAAATGAATCAAAAATAAGAAAAAGAAGGCACCAAGACAGCGCCGTGCGCGGCGGACGATTGTGTGTGTACTGTGAGGTGCAAGTGGGCGAGAGCGTACGGGGAGCGTGCGTGTTGGAGAGATAAGGGCGCAGGCGCCTGAACTTTTTGAACGTTTCTTTTCCATCTTTGGACACACACAGACGAGCGAGCGAAGTGGAGCTTGAAATGGAGCTGTCGCTTCGACGAAGTCGCTCGGCCGAAAGGCCAGAAGCCTCCAAGGTATATAGCTGCCACGGCCTCTACACTTCACGGGCTCCGCTGTGTGGAGGCTGTGGAGGCGGCGAGGACACGCATGGCTTCTTCCTCGGCGTCCCGCGCTCTAGCAGCCGGGGTCCTGACCGTAATTAAACACGTGACGGGCTCCCCCCACCCCATTGGTCCCTCTCTCCCCCCTTTCTTGGTCTGCACGTAGGGGCGTTCTGGAGTGCTCGGGAGTGATGGACGTGGTGCTTGCGCGCGCATATATAGGACGGCGGCCATTATATGGGTCCGAACGAATCCCCCCGACGCCGACATCTCCTGCTCGCTGTCGTATTACGCCTACACGTCGAAGACCTCGATCTGAGCGAGAATGAAAGCAGATCGGTCTCGTTCAGCACCGTGCCAGCAGCCCAATGGTCACAAAAAAGAAAAAAAAAGCGAACGTGGTGCTATCATTACATGGGGTGTTCTTTCATCGCGAGATGCGTAATTGCGTCGCGCGATGAAAAAGCTGCGCGCGTTCGGGTGCTCGCGAAGGCGCGTCAGCGTTTCACATTTTGACGGCGTCAACATTCTTGTCGCGAAGTGGCACGAAGGACGCGAAAGGGACAAATGACGTCAGTTTAGCACGAATACTACGAGCTGGGGCGCTAAGTGCTTATGTTCTTCGTGTGTCAAGTTGTCCTGTCATAGTTCGAGTAAGAAAAGATTAATGTACTCGTGGGCGGAGAGAAAGAGAGAAAGAGAGAAAGCTCTTTAATGTAACGCAGAACTCTGCCAGCTTGGGTAAAGTAGTGTCTGCGATACTGTGCATGGGCGAGGGGATGAGTTATTTCAAGTCAACCTTTTTTACTTGTGGACATTATTACACTTACTGCTGAAGCGCTCACAATAGAGCCCCTGCCCGATGCTCTCTATCTCATGCTCTTCAGTAATTTATTTTGCCTTGTCACGTGCTACAGAGAAAAAAAAGGAAGGGACGACGCAGACTAATGTGCGTGCATGCATGTGTTACCCCTTCCTTGTTGTAGCAATAGGCTGCCGGATAGGTCCCCCCCCCCCCTCACACACACACACACACGCACACACACACACACACACACACACACACACACACACACACACACATATATATATATATATATATATATATATATATATATATATATATATATATATATATATATATATATATATATATGTGCATGGGCGGGGCGATGAGTTATTTCAAGTCAACCTTTTTTACTTGTGGACATTATTACACTTACTGCTGAAGCGCTCACAATAGAGCCCCTGCCCGATGCTCTCTATCTCATGCTTGTCTATCGATGCTCTTTATCAATGTGGGGGCGCTGGCTAACACTCCCAGGGTTCTACTAGTACACATAAATACCCAAGAAAGTGGATGGGGAAACGCCGCCGTGGTAGCTCAATTGGTAGAGCATCGCACGCGACATGCGAAGGTTGTGGGTTCGGTTCCCACCTGCGGCAAGTGGTTTTTTCATCCACTTTAATTTCCAGTAATTTATCATCACTTTATTTCATTTATTAAGCACATGCAATTTCCCCTATGTTGTACTTGATGTCAGTGTTTGTTGGCTTCTCATTATATGACTAATAAATATCGGGTCCCTCGGTTAACCCCCTTTCTTCTCGTATATATATATATATATATATATATATATATATATATATATATATATATATATATATATATATATATATATATATATATACATATATATGTGTGTGTGTGTGTGTGTGTGTGCTGTGCGCCACAAACAATCTACACATATTTTGAACATGTAATGCATGGTCACAGATGCCTATAAAGGCCACGACTCCTTTAACAACATATAGCCTTATATTCAACGGTTTCTTTTATTTAGTGGATATTACTTGATGTAGTAGTTTGGTATGTGCCGCTGGCTATGCGCCTATTCTTGGCCAATGCTGCAGAATGGGTATGTTTTACTATTACACAAGGGCTACAGAATCTTTACATGCAGCTTCGTGTGTGCCGTTCTTTTCTGTGCATACACGTGTGTGTTTGAAGTGCACATGATTTTCGAAAAGGAGACGGGAGAGATGAGTGGAGCGCTGTAACTGCCTCTCACAGGAGGACACCTCAGCAGCATTGCACCGGAAAGGGGGAATGGGGCCACCGCCTTTACCTTGACAAGCATCATACAGTGCTTTCGTCCTCGTGACACTGCTGCATACACGTTTCACACTGATTTGGGGCTTGCATTTTGGCATAGCTTGTGGTGGAAGGAGTGCATATACATCAAATTTGCACGAAAATAAAGCCGTGACATTTGCGGTGGCTAAAGATAGATAGTGCATAATTACACATTGCATAGGATGAAAGTGAACGGAATTGCACTGATTGCCGTTAGTTGCAACACTTTTGTTTTCCGCTTCACTTAATTTCGCTTCACACAGGCACGTTGGCTCTGCTTTCTTTCTTTTTCTTTCTTTCTGTAAGCATGCCAGCCAGGAAAACTATGAAAGCGCACCCAATATCTACCCCAGTTTATTTAATTGCAGAATGTTATTTTATAGGGTTGTTAGAATGACGACATTTTCCGATAATATATAGAATAAGGATATTCGAGAAAAATGACCTTAGAATATTTAATAAAATCTCAAATAGTTTCCTATTTCTTATGAAGTGGGATATAAGGTTCTCAGTTAAACAAAAAGAAAAGAAGAAGAAAGGAAAATGGGGGCTTATTTAGAATATTTGTTAAATGCATGTAATGCATTTTGGAACTCCACATCCGGTGAACTGAGGAACTTGCTAATAAGAAAACATCTGCTTCCACTCATACGGAGCACCCCGACAATGACAGTAATAAAACAATGTAACCGCGCGTCACCGAATGCACATAGGGCATTGTGTCTTTGTTGAAGTAGATAAGGAGCTCTATAACGTAGAACTATTACAATCTGTTTTTATTACAATCTCTTGACGTCAAATTTACGTAATTGCCGACGCAACCATCGGGCGGCGAACCGCAGCGTTGTCTGAACAACCCAATCAAATGTTCTCCTCGTTATAAGGAGAGTCACTTTTGTTTGCTTTCAAAACGAATAACTTTCCCTACATTGAGTACTTTTAATGCATTAACATCCTTTGGCGAGCTCCCTAGGGCTGTCGCACGAAAAGTGTAATGCCTTGCATCTGCACAAAAATGCGTAATCTGCAAAGACATTTGATAGTGATAGTGATGATAGTGTAAATGTAGATGATTAGTGACATTTAAGCAATGAAGAAGAACTTACAGCAAAAAAAAATAATAAAGGAGAATACCAAAAGATATACATAGTGCTCCTTAGAAAATGCATAAGGAAGCTTATCGTAGGGGTGGGTCAACTTGAAATTTGGACATAGGCCAAATTATATTTGAGGGTGGGCCAAGTTGAAATCTGAGTGTGGGCTAACGCAAATCACGGTATGGGCCGACTTCAATTTCGAGGACGGCCCCACCTAAATTTGGGAGTGGGCCAACGTGAAATGTGGACGTGGGCCAGCTTAAGTTTGGGCGTGGGCCAACTTGTAATCTGGGGGTGGGCAAGCTAAATTTGGTGGTGGCGAACGTGAGTTTGTGGCCGGGCCAAGTTGAAATCTGGGGGGGTGGACCAACTTAAATACGGCGATGGGCCAACCTGAGAGTTTGGGTTGGCCCAATGTCCAACGCTGCTGAGCGTCCTTCGAGTTATGAACACCTGGCGGGCAAGCGAGCGCGTTGAGACGCTTGGCGTACTTTGATTGGGCGTGGGCAGTCAGAACGCAGGTGAGAGCTTGCGTGAACAAGGAAAGTGCGCATAACACAGGCTTGCGAGAGTGACAGCGAGGGTGACATGGCATTGCGGCGATGCACTCTCCCCTCACGCGACACCTCACGCGCTACTGAAGCAGCTGGTGTTCGACCGGTCTGCTCCGTCGAGGCACGCTCGTGTTAGGCGTTCCCGCTCAATTGGTGCGATTGCATTGATCGCGTCGAATGCGGGGAAAAATCTGACAATTGTCTACTGAAGCTAAGCATTCTTTGTCACCGGAAAGGCCATGGGTAGACGCGTATAAGCTAGGAAAAGCAAGCAAGCAAAATTAAGAAAGAATGATGACCCAACCGAGCCAAACAATGCTTACGCATTAGTAGACAATTCTCAGATTTCTGTACCTTAGCTAATTGGCTGACAAGAGGCGAGGTGCATACTCAAGTGGAGATGGATTCGATGGGGCCGAGCCAGCGCAGCGAAAATCTATAACTGGATGAGGAGGATGGTGCCGGCGTCTGCGATTGGTCCGCTTCCCCTTGCTAGATTGCGGTGGCTGGTCGAAAATTGCGGTGGCGTGCAATGGAAGGTTAAAAATGTCGCTAAAACGGATCCTCAGCAATCGATAGTTGGCAGAGCGATGTCGTATATGTGGCGGAAAGGGTTGGATAATGTTATACTACCACGCAAGAAGCTTTATTATACGGAAATAAATCTATGTTCTTCGGCAGGTGCGGCTAGCCAGTCCTTGAGCGATCGGCGGGCCGCCATATTCTTTTCCTTTCGGAATGGGGCAGTCTACAATTATTCAAAGAAAAATTCAGTTTTTTTGGCATATTAATGCGTCTTTAGCGCCTGCACGTCATTTTGACGCGGTGCGTTTCCGCAGTCTTGTAATGCCATGCGACAGACAGGCGAAGTAGCTGCAGCCAAAATACTTTTGACCAATAGCAGAGGGCTAATGGCGAAAATGTGTGGAAAAATAACTAATTAGTTTTCTTTTGTTGGGGCTATTCAAGCATAATCAGTGTGTACACGTCATATCAGGTGGGGAGGTACAGTGATGTTTTGACTTTGCGTGACAGACAAGCGAAGTGGGGGTGGCCCGAAATTTTTTGACCAATCATGGCGGGCTGATTGCAGAATTTAAATAGAAAAGTTTGGAATAGTTTTACGTTATGGGCACCCAATGTCCCATTACGGCAGCACGACATATTGCTTTAAAGGGATGCAAGCATAGTGACACTCAGCAAATATAACATTGCTTTGGCTAAATCTAGACAAAAAATCGTACATGGACTGCCTAAATGCAATAAATTCTTATTGTATTACTGTAAATGACTTAGTAGAAGTTATCTGCTAGGCGCGTTTACATAGAAAGTCATATCTCTGTGCTACAACCTAGGATGTTCCTTTTATAATTAATTCTGAACAGTTCTCACTTGCAAGGCCTTTTCTATCTTGAGACTCCAATAAATGTTGTTATTCCTTATATTCGAATGGAATGGAGCAATAATAAATATCAAATAGGGAATCCTCGAATCAAATACTATGAATAGATAGATTGCTGATTCCTATTCGAACTTTCGAATATTCTTTACCTTTCCAGCAGTCTATTTGCACCGAACTGAGGTTTGTGCCATCTACAACAGAGACGGAGACATTCCAGTAGTCAGACAATCTTGATAAAAGCTACAGAATAAGACCAAGAAAAATGAGGATTCTCGACGCATACTGGCTGCAACATAATCGCCGCGAGTTTTGCCTACAATTACATTCTGATATGAGCACCATACTTGTTCTCCGCCTACGACAACGAAACTTATGTTTCCACTCGACGACAGTCACTGTCAGAACAATACAAAGAACACTATACATTCCGCTTTCGCCTTCGACATCGAAATCCTTCTCTGAATGGTAGCTGCTGTCAAAAAAAGAACTCAATCGTGACCAGGTGTTCTTGCTGCGCCTACGAGAAGCAAATCCCATGGTTATCGGTAGTGGATGTTAGGACAAAACAGCAAGGACGCGAAGATCTAAAGACTTGCTCACGTTTATCTGCATCCACATTCTCTCTGCCGACAGGGCATAACTTCTGTAAAATGATCGAAACAGCGCCTATAAAACTGGCGGAGTATAAAGGCTCGCTACAGTGAAGTCCATGCTGCAGTCGTGCTGGGGCCTCCAGTGAAAGAACATTTTCATCTGTCTCAATTCGCGCTGCGGTTTTCGAAACCTGTTACTGAAGCGGAGAAAGCAATTTCGAAATGGCGGAGTTCTCGGTAAAAAGCAATTTTGAGTACGTACTTTGCAACCTCAAGTGAAAGCTTTAGTATAGAAACAGTAGTAACTAAACTGTTATATTTCCTTTCTTTCATACACGTCCAAGCAGTACGTTTAGGAGCGGCAGCCCACAGTAAAAAAGGTGATTCTAATGTTTCGCATGACGGCAGAGAATGGGTGAAATACTGCAGCGGTAATTTATCAGTCGTCCCTGTAAATGTAACACGCGTCTGAAGCAGACAAAAGTTTTTGCGGATGCACGGAAAATGTCTCTATGGTACTTTCATTTGAAACGGGATTGCCCGTGGTGTTGTGCGCCAATTAAAAAAGCGCAAATTGTGCAGAACACCGGCAACTACTAATCTGCCAACCTGATAACGCCAATTTCACGGTCTTACCTGTTCGCTATGTTGGCTCCTTGCAATCGGCCATACTGCCAGGGAACTGCGAAGTTAATCGAAATTGTGCGCACGTGGTCCTGTCAGCAAACGAAAAAGCGTAAAATGAAGTTCAGCTATCTCCATTTCAATACTACTGGTAAAGTAAAAGCGCACACGTTCTCAAAGCTGCACAGAAATTTCGACGAGATTAATTGAGCATATGTGTATCTTTTCTACGTAACTCAATCTAGCGTGCTTATTGCAGCAGTGCATAGAAAAATCTTCACGTTGGTAATCCTATTACAGTTTCAAGACCCGCCGTGGTTGTTTAGGGGCATCAGTATTGCGCTGCTAAGTACGAGGTCGCGGGATCAAATCCCGGCTACGGCGGCCGTGTTTCGATGGGGGCGATATGCAAAAAACTCCCGTGTGCTTAGACTCAGGTGCACGTTAAAGAATTCCAGGTAGTCAAAATTAATTCGGAGTCCCCCACTACGGCGTGCCTCACGATTAGATCGCGGTTTTGGCACGCAAAAACCCATAGTTTATTCTTTTTATTTTTGCTGTTTCACGGAAATGAAGTAACAATCGGGTGCATTTACTTATTAAAGACTATTATCGAAGATGGTAGCACTTCTGAAAAAAAAAATTGTATTTCCTCATAACCGATAGACCGACCGACCGATCAATCTAAGGAAGAAATGCATTACATGAAGTAGGGCTATCGCTAGGTTGTAGAAAACGCATTTTGAAGAAACCCGCCGGGCAGCAGCACCTAGAGAGAAGTCACTTGATCCTCGCATCAGATAACACCACATGGTACCCCTCTCTCTCTCTCTCTCTCTCTCAGTGATCGCGCTGTGAAACAAGCTCAAGTCAAGATTGCCGTTAATCGCGAGGGAAAAGCTACAATTTTGTCCTGAACAGTTCCTGCGCAATAGGCACGATTGACAGCAATGTTCATTTTTATTTTTTTATTTTTTTTTTGCTTACGACGCACCCGCGATTTTAACGTGTGCTCTCTGACTTGCTCTCGAAAAACTCGTTCCTTCTGCCATTGCCATTCGATCGCGCAAATTTTTGGGGAACCCACGGTTCTCAGAACGCGTGTCGACCTTTACTCGTTCGGCGATGGAAGTCAGAAACAACTTTCAGGCAACAGCGTAAGGAATAGATGCAAGCGACAAGTCTAACTTCCTATCGCTACTAAAGCCCAATTGAATGCGCAGCCATTTAAAACACAAAGAGGAAATAAGCGCTCAGCATGTAAATTACAGGCGTGCTCCGCACTCGGGCGTAGTTGGTTAAAGCAGTGATTGCTGGCCTCGCAAACTTGTTGACACTTGTGCTATTCTTACGCCTCGTAAGAACAGCATAAGTGTCAACACGTTTGCGAAGCCAGTGATCAATGCGTATCACGGTGATCACCACATGTCTCCGCAGCTGCCGTTGCCTTGTTGGCGCAATACGTTCATGTGGGAGGGCGACAGTTCTCATGTTTCGGTGGCACCTTTTGTTGATATGATAATGTCGGCCACATACGTAGCCGGTGTTATGGCTGATCGCACACGCTGCTTTAGTTGATTTGATTGCAATACAGCAACATCATAAAAGAAAGAAGGAGAACGGACTTAGCTAATTGAAGTTACCGTAGAAGGAGGAGGAGGCAAAGGAGAGGAAAGACAGGGAGGTTAGCCAGTGTAAGTACCGGCTGGCTACCCTGTGCTGGGGAAAGGGGTAAAGGGAATAAAAGAAGAAAGAAGAAGAAAAGGAAAAAAAAATAAAAATAAAAAAATTCACACAGTAACGCGAAACTACGCTCTACAACGTTCAAAGGCGGTCGCACAATTCACATGTCCTTAAAAACTTCAACAAAGCCCTTAAGGCCTTGAATGCCGAAGCCCGTCTGGACCAATGTCCTAGAGCTTTTTCCTCTGTAAAGGGGCGATTGTCCAGTTTTGCGAGAGCGGTCATGAGCACTGTTCTTCGCACTGCGTAACGGGGACAGTCACAAAGGAGGTGTTCAATCGTCTCCTCGCAGCCGCAGGTGTCACAAGTAGGGCTGTCGGCCATTCCAATGCGGAATGAATATGAGTTCGTGAATGCCACGCCGAGCCACAGGCGGCACAGAAGTGTTGCTTCCGCTCGTGGCAACCCTGGTGGTAGGCGGAGTTGTAGACGTGGATCCAATTTGTGGAGACGTGCGTTCGTGAATTCACTGGTGTTCCACAGATTCTGTGTAAGCTCACGGGCGAGGGAGCGAAGACTTGTTGCCGCATCTGTTCTTGACAGCGGTATGGGTATAATCTGGGCGCCATCATGAGCCGACCGGGCAGCGTCATCCGCACTGTCATTTCCTGAAATTCCACAGTGACCCGGTATCCACTGGTAGATGATGTTGTGTCCCTTGTTGATTGCGTGATGGTGGAGTAGCCGGATGTCTGCGACTAGTTGCTCATTTGGTCCATGGTTGAAAGGGGACATCAGACACTGAAGAGCTGCCTTTGAGTCACATAAGATGGACCATGAATGTGATGATTTCTGAGCAATAAACTCCAGAGCAGCACGGATAGCTGCGAGTTCTGCAGCAGTCGATGATGTAATGTGAGATGTCTTGAACTTGAGGGTGACGCACTCTGTGGGAATCACCACTGCTCCAGCTGAACTATTAGAGGATACAGAACCGTCTGTGTAAACATGGATGCGTCCTCTGTGCTGTTCATGTAGCACTGAAAGCACGGTTTGTCTGAGGGCAAAAGTTGACATCTCTGTTTTCCTTTTGATACTGGGAATAACAAGAAGAGCCTGGAGTGGATGGAGGCACCACAGCGGTTGAGATGGCCGTGCTGCAGGCGTGAAGTTTGATGGTAAAATTCCATGGTTGGCAGCAATAATCTTGCTAAACGCTGAACGAGGTCGAGCGGCAGGAAGGGAGGCGAGATGATGCGATGGAAGTCGGGCGAAGTGCCTGATATGCATCCTTAAAGTGTCGACTTGAAGATACGTGTTGATGGGGTGGTCATGCGCGATGGCTATTGTTGCTGCCGTGGACGCACATCTGGGAAGACCAAGGCAAATTCGCAGAGCTTGAGCTTGTACAGATTGGAGGGCACGGAGGTTGGTCTTGCCGGTCCCACCCAGTACAGGTAAGCTATAGCGCAGGAGACCTAGGAACAGTGCGTTATAGAGTTGGAGCATCGCATTCACAGACGCACCCCATGACTTTCCCGCAAGAAATCTGAGCACGTGGGTTATCATGACTAATTTCCTTTTTAGGTAGGAGATATGAGGACTCCAGGAAAGGTCTCGGTCCATTATCACTCCTAGAAAGCGGTGCGTCTTCTCGTAGGCAATTGGCTGTCCATTAATTCTGATAACGTATGGTTTCATTGCTTTACGCGTGAAAGCGACTATAGAGCACTTCTCGCAGGACAGCTCCAGACCTCGTGCTCGAAGATAACCTGATGTTAGTGTGGCCGCTTTTTGAAGTCTGGCGCGCACCTGAGGACGCGTCGCTCCTGATGACCAAATGCATATATCATCTGCATAGATGATAGAAAGGTTATCTGCATAGAAAGGTTACCGTAGATGGGACGGGGATGAAGACCACCGATCTCTTCGCCGTAAAAACGAATAGTTGTTTAGGGATGAGAAAATCATCATTAGGCATGCTGCCATTTGCTGACGCAGACGACGGTATTGCGTTGCAATACAGTTAACCTTTCTTTATTTTGACACGCATATTGGTTCTTTATATAAGATGATACGCGCTTTCTTTTCGTGCAAATACGGTGTAACGTTACCGGTTCAGTAAAGAAAAACTAACTAGAGAAGACATCTGTTTCGGCCATGGGAAGGCGAATATTCTTAAGAGCAGAGGAAAGGTCTCAGAAAGCTGTAGCAAGTAATGTGTCATCAGCGACAGTCTAAAGGGATGATGGGATTGGTGCTATTTATTATTTACTTAAAAATTTGCAAATGATAACTACGTTATAGAGTATATTAGTAATTTTCTAGACATGTTAACAGACCCCAAATTTCGTAAAACCAAGATTGCAAGTGAAAGCCAAGTTCGACAAAGCTATAGCTTAACTTCCTGTAATAAAATTCTGCTTTGGTTGTTGTTGTTGTTTTTGATATTTTTACCTTATGTGGGAACTTTGCAGCACCTTTAATTGCAAAGGCAGTAACTAAGCGTTTCCTTCAAAATAATAATAATAATCATAATCATAATAAATAACGAAAACAAAGCACTAATATATGCGTTCGTCATCAAGTCGGCGAAATTGCATTTTTTTTAAGGCAACACTAATAATATTCAGAACGTATCAAAAGAATTATAATTACAAATAAAACAAGTGTTTCTTGTGGCAAATATTTACAGTGTTTGTGCAGGATTGGGAAGCTGTGACCTCGCGGCACGCTTTCTTGATGTCAGAAACTGTCGAAATTGGACTTGTTGCGCTTTACTTATTATTACTATATTTTTTTACAATACACTAATTTATTCGCAATTGTGAGGACTACTTGCCGTTCTTCAAGCGTGAAAACGTGGCGACGCTCAACTGCTCCTCGGAAGGGAAAGCTTCACGTGGACAAAGAAACGAGTCCGCCGCTCCAGGCATTCACTCATATTGCTAATATCTACCTCGTACAAAAACGCGGCGACGGGACAATACGCACAACAAGGGCCTAAGACGAAACATGTCGACAGGCGCTTGCTTTAATACAATTCTTTCACTCGTTTTCATCTGGGCGATATATCACGCTGCCGAGGCTTTTTGAAATGCCGTAAAAGGAAGGTCTCCGTGTATTTGAAAAAAAAAACGATTTATTGCAAAACACGCCTGTACGCGGCACTAAACATTGAATTTCTTTTTTCTCCAGCACGCCTGCAGCTAGCAAGTAATTACATCTTGCTTCCGGGCATGACGTTCTGAGTCGAAGTATACGCAGTGGGCCGGTAGCTATGTAGAAGAAAAGTTAAGGGCGGGAATAAGGGGTTGGAGGATGAGGGCGGAGGAGGGCGGAGGAGGGCGGTGGAGGGTGGTGGGTGAGAGACTCGTTCACAGCGTCGACGGCGTTTCCGGCTCAATAAACATCGTTCTTTGCATACGCAAAACAGGCTATAGAGATACGCGGCCGTGCCGGTCTCCGTCGTCAGGCCGCGCGCAGCGTGCTTTATGAGCCGCGCGAGGTACGGTTCCGCGAATATACAGCCAAGGCGGGGTTCGCATAGGCGGGGCATTGAGCTGAATTAATGACAAGTAATGTTTAATGGCGAGCCATTGCAGCGGAGCGCCTCCCCACCCCCTCCCTTCTTGCCCTTCGTCTTCGCTGTGCCCTCGTCCGTCCACGTGGTGCAGCCGTAGTATAGTAGCGCGATGCGAGACAGTTTTGGGCGGAGGTTTCTTCGCGGCGAATAGATAACCCTAATGAAATGGGGGTATATACCAGAGCGAGTGCATAACACAAATGGGCCGGCTGGGCGCACGCGTTATGCGCAGCCGATGGCGTTATGTTACCTTCGTGGTGTTTGGCTTAGCGGGTGCTGCCATTTCTTTAACACTGTCTTTCTTTTCTTTTTTTTTTGAAAGATACACTTCGAAGAAGCAAGCTGGGGGCCCGAGGCGACGACATTTTACGAGTTTCCGATGGCGCATTTGCGTTGCCTTATGCCTTATACCGGCCGCACACAATAGCGGAGCCGTGTCGATCTGACGCGATAGGCTCCGAGGGAAGGATAGGACGTGGGCACAACGTCGTAAATCGAAGTGCGCAACGCACAACGTTCTGCTACGCTTTTAAGGACTCCTCCGGAGTGCACGCATACATATATAAGCCCACCTGAGGCTGTGGAAACACGTGATAGGTTAGCTGCGCGGTGTCGATATTGAGTTCACGTACGGCAGCGCGCCGAGTGGCTGTTTAGTATCACGTGTGTCGTTAACGCTGTTTAGCTTAAAGAGGGAGCAGCGAATCTGTGTTGATTGTTACAATAGGCGCCGCATCAAGAATTTATGTTAGTTGCGGTTCCCCCCCCCCCCCCCCCCCTTTGTTTCCTTTAGTATGCCGTCGCTAGGAAGTTAGAGAAAAAAGGAGAAAAGGCCACATCAATGTATGAATACTACTTCCCACAACAATGACACCTATCGGACCTGCTGGTACGCGGTTGTACTGACGCCTTTACTTCATGTTGATTTTCCTGCTGTTCTCGCCGACGTATCATGCCTGCTCTGCAAAATTAATGATCAGAAGACGTTTTCGTTTCGATTATGGCGGAAGTCGAGCGCAGCGACACTGACATGAGCTTCTAAGGTTATTTTATTTTGAGCAAGAGGCAGATATAGCTCTTTAAAAGCAGAGTAGTTTGCAGACGTAGGACAAGGATATGGACATTCGGCTACATTAAACTCTTGAAAGTAAGGAGAGATATGACAGAGGAGCACTTTATTTTAGGATGGGTCATGTTCCTCGTAGGTGGAGAGGTGAGAGAAAGGCGGTAGAAGGGCGGCAGAAGAAATTAAAAAAAAAAGAGGAAATAGCACAACTAGACATCTTGATCTCGGTTTCCATTTTGAGTCCCATACTTATCCAAATTAATGAGTTGCCTTGATATCACTGCTGGATTTTTATGCAATGTTTAATACGTAACAAGATTTCTACGTAGAAGTCATGTGTACAGAATTGTAATATTACAAATTAGGTAATTTTCGACGCAGTGGTAAAAATAACTTGTAGAGCGCGCGCATTGGCTGTGGGAGGTTGTGGGCTCGATTCCCACTACTGGCGGGCACCAACTGGTTCTCAAATGGGCACAAGTTTACCCCGGCGTGGCGTTCGGCTTTCGTCAGGGGTTGTACGCTTGGGAAAGGAGCCTGTGCCCAAAATTCCCGCCGAAACGCTCGTGAACAGAAAGAAAGTTATGTTTGGGTCGCTCCCATGGCGGCCATTTCCTATGTGGCGTTCCAAATCTATCTATCGAGGTGGAGACGTCTAGGGTTGAGGACAAACACCCATTTGGCAGCGTTGAGGTCCCGCAACAGCCGATCCCTAGACCGGGAGTGCGCTTGTACCTATTTTACCTATAGGTACACGGCAGCAGCACTTGCCTCCCAAAGCCGCGGCGGATGCTCTTCAAAAGGGACGTCTGTGGTTGGACAACCAGGCGCCCAGCGGCAACTCGTAAATGCCTATTGGTCCCCCTTGTTCGATATGTGATGGTTCATTTGGGTGACAGAATGTGCGCCACGGGAAGATAAATGCAATCAAGAGTTGCAGAGGATCATAGGGCGATGGGATTAAATAGGAGCATGGTTGAGACAAAACAGGGTTAGTGAGAAAATATGTTGAGAAGACATTTGCACTCTAGCAGACTAAAGATAGACTCATTCTGATGGGGATGATGATCAGGCCACCTTATTATTTTGTTTGCCTCTTCATTTGTAACTTGTGCACTATGTGCCTACGGCTCTCTTCCTTTCTAATAAATAAGAAAAGAAAGGGGGTAAAAGGGAAGGGGGTAATAAGAAAAGGGAATAAGAAAAGGGAATAAGAAAAAGGAAGGGGGTAAAAAGAAAGAGGAAGCGTAAGGAAAAACCAGAAAGCAAAGTTTCAAAGAAGTCCATATGTACTGTCCCCTATTCATTTGTCGCTTTTGAAATTATTTTTTCCGCACAAATATATTTTTTCGTGACGTGATCGAACTAACCAAAAAGCGTGTAACGTCGAGTCAACATTTCCGTGTCGATGAGCACCACGGTATGCCAAACAAACTTTTTTTTATTATGTAGATATTTGCGCCCCCAATACTTGCTAGCATTTTGCATAACTTTACGATCAAGTGCATATGACATTGGGGTGCTGCAATGCGAATTTTTTTATATATAGATACAAAAATAAAAGAAAGGTATGTAGTCGCCCTATAATGGTGATGGGTGCTCTTAATACTACACTGTTATACACTAGACTACATATAGTAAGGAAAGGAAACGAAGCAATTGCTAATCATTGCTTGCTGAATGAATAAATATTAAACTGAAACTGAAACAACGTCCAAGGGCCAAAAATACACAGCACACAGTCATATACACATACGAACATCTAGCTATAAAGGTAACGGCAAGTCGCACCACAATGAGTTTGTAAACAGAGTCACAAAAACACACAAGCGACTGCGATGCAGTCCGCGATGAGCAGGTAAACGGATGAGGAATACACAGTGTTAAAATAATGCACCCACAGATATATGACATTGAAAACTGAGCTTCAGCACAGAATATAAAAGGCTATAACATGTAATATGCGAGCACTAATATGACAAATAATGGAAGCAAGTTGTAGTATACATTGCATGACTACTCAGTGCAGCATCTAGTAAGTACTTTCTGTGTCTTCTAAAGAACGTTCCAGTGCGCTCAATGCGTTTCGCTGCGTCATTTTTGATGGCCATGAAATGCGCATTCATTTTTAAAAGCCACACCCTCTCACATCTTTCAAAAGCTGCAGAACCTGGCCTTCACTTTGAACTAGCGAGCTAAGGAGCGCCGCTGTTTCAAAATTTTGTAACCTCCACATGTCTACTCAGTTTCGTTCTCGCAGGAGAAGCTGTTCTGTTCGTGGATAGGTACATTCTTCATGCGGAAGTAAACAAGCAACAAGTTTCTTTTATTTTCATCAAATTTACGTTTCAAATTTCTACAGTGAGGATCGCTTTACCGCCGCAGAACGAAAACAACAGCGACATAACATTCATCCACTTCAGAAGAGAAGATCAGTTAATGTCGAATACCTCTTTACTTTTTTTGTTTTATTAGCGAGGCGCACGAAACCTTTCAGCTCGCCAGGAGGATATCGATGTCCCGCGAGACCGCTTTCACCGGACTGACGGCGGGGGAAGACGGCGTTATCATACAAGCCACCAGGGGAAAACATAACACCGGCATCGCAACGGCGCCTATTACGGAGCCTTCCAAGCAGAGACTACATGACGAAGAACGACAGAAGAAGACGCTGTAACATGAAAGAATAACGAAAGGAAGAAGAAAAAAAGGAACTGGAGCTCTCCAACGCAACCATGTGTTGCCATCGCACACTTAAGCGGACGAAGCCATCAGCGCCCTGCCACCGCCGAAAGCTTTCCATATCAGCGCCCCGTCATCGGCAGTTGCCGATAAGGATGTCTCGTCTAATTAAAGAAAATCTCATCCAACCATGCAGGAACCCGCAAGCAATCAATTCCCGAGGGAAAGCTGTATCAGCACTCTGGCCTGCTTGTACAAAGCTTGCACGAGCGGTTGGTGCATGCAGGTGGTTGCGTACTTCGCAACGCAAGGCTTCTTCGTTATGCGGGGTCCTTTCATTACGTACACCGTGGCAGACTAAATCGTTCGGGCTGGTTGAAACATGCCGGCGGGTCACAACGAAGCACCGTTTCTTTGATGAGTTTGCTGAAGCGCCGTTGGTGCAAACGATAAGACGCCGATCTTTGATGTTTCAGTAATGCGGCGTTATCCATGCACGCGCCCCCGCATTGCATGCTTTGGACGCGAAATTTGTTCGGCCCCATGTCTTCATTATAGCCGGAATATGAACTGTTTCGAGTTGAAAGGGTTGTTTTGCTCGAAACTAAAGCCCTGTGATTTGAATTTGCGCAAGACAACCGGATATAGCCCCTTTCAGCGTCCGTATTTCCCCCCCTCTCTGCTACCTTTTCTCATTTCTCCCACATCATCTTCGTGTTCATCTCTTCACCTAGCAAGTTAAGTGTCTGCAATTCGCAGGATCCACACTGTTAGTTTCGTTCTAATCAACAGATGCCTCCTTTTACAAACTTCCGTTGCTAAGTTGCGGTTTCTAATTAAAAAGACGCACTGTCGCCGCCTATGCTTGAATTTTCTTTCGCAAACCTTTTAAGGTGTTAACCAAAACGTATTGTATAAGTGAGGTTAATGAAAACTTGTGGTAACGTACATCGTGAGGAAAGTTGAAGACGGCGTATTGTCACGTAGTACGTTAGAATGGATAGTTGGGCGTGTTGGTTAAGCATGATTTCTGAAGTGAAGGCGCTAAAATTACGGAGGACAAAGAAGAAACACACACACAGGGCGCCACTTCCAACAATGTTTAATCAGGAAAAAACGCCACCGATTTATACTACGAGCGCAATCACAGTTTCTCAGGGCGCATTCGCGTTCAAGTAAAGCAGTTCTTTGCGTGACAGTGATATGGATGCAACACTTACGCAGTTATCAGCTGCTTCAATGATTCTTTTGGCCTCAATTATTAATCTAACCCATCGGTGTATAAATCGGTGGCGTTTTTTCCTGATTAAACATTGTTGGAAGTGGCGCCCTGTGTGTGTGTGTGTTTCTTCTTTGTCCTCCGTAATTCTAGCGCCTTCACTTCAGAAGTCACGTAGTAGTGACGGTTAAGAAGGCCACAAAACTGTGAATGACGAAGCTAACTTTTATTGGGCGAACTTGTCCCCACAAAAGCAGCTACACTTAAAGCACAACGACAGTGACGAACACAGTCGCCGATCGTCAAAATCTGATGTGTCGGTCGAGCGCATCGGCTTTTATAGAATGAGCCATCGAGGGTTCCAGAGTAAACACTGGTGCCCGTGTGTCTTCCAGAAAATTCTACACAATTCGCGTACCACGTGCAATCAGATTATACACAATATTCGGTTACAACAAACAGCAAAAAGAACCATCGATAACATGCGAGAAACTTCTGATACATGCAGGCGCGTCCCGCGCTGAGCCATAACATTTGTTAGAGGGTGAAAAGTGATCACCCGAAAAAGATATGCAAGCACGCGTGTCAGTATGAAAAAGCTGCAAACAATTACAAAAATTGCTACGAATCAGGCACTTTAAAGGCTCCACAAAGAATGCACCTTATTTCTTGCTTCAAATTTTCTTCATTCAAGTTGTCTATTCACTATAGAAAGGCGCAAAAATCGCTCGTAATATCGGGTCACTGAAGATACAGTTGGTACTGTGTCATAATCGTATCCCCAATCGCCATGCGACCATCTCTTTGCAGTCGTTGAATTACGGGAGGAGATAATTGAACCAGAAAGCGCTGTCTCCACGCGAATAGACAAATGTTTCGCGTGCTGCCATTTTCATGTTTACTGTATTCATAGTTCCAGTGTAGCTCTAACTTTCCAATTATGTATCTCTCCGCAAACATATCCCGTTCTAAATCTGACCTGAAACATTTGAGGCACCCTCATCTTGAGCAAGCATAATACTCTTTCGTTTTTCTTTCAGAGTTACGGAGCCCTGTTTGAGCACGTACGAGACAAAAATTCAACTGCACAGCTGGCGGAGATTACTTTCCGCGTACATCCGTCGACGCCAATTTGTAGCGAGCAAACTTAGCATCTGGCCACACGGCGCGCAAAGACTGTGAACAGCGGACTTCGTTTAGTGCGGCTAAACCGGCTGCACACCGCAATGACTCGGCAAGATTAAAGGAAGTAGCGAAGAAGGCGCATATACAAACGCTTCCTTAGATACTCCCGAAGAAAAAAAAAGAAAGAAATGATAAAGGAAAAATGACACGTTGAAACGGAAAGATAACGCTCGAGAAGATTTGAACAAAGAGAGTGCGCGGCGGGGAGCGTACTAAGCACGTGGTTGGAGTCGAGGGATTGCAAGGGACCGCTTTGGATTTCCGACGGTGTTGCTCAAACTAATTAGGAACCCCACGTGGCTTCTAACGAGGTTCTATCTCTTTCCTGTTTCTGCCTTTTACTGTTCGCTGCCCTTCGTTTGCGTTTTTGTGGCTGGCCTTCATTTTAACGACGCCGAAGCATAGAGATAGACGGCTGAAAGGAAGAGAGAGAGCGAAAGAAGGCCACGTGCGAGAGAATTCTTAGATGGCACGTTTGACTCATTGTGTACCTAAGAGGTGCGCGTGTATGAGAAAACTGTACATTAGAAAAAAAAAAGAAAGAAAAAGTGAAAGCAGTTACAATACGTCCTTGACTCTACGGTAAGTTTCCTCTTTGCCCAGATGTTTCCAGAAAGGGCTAGGAGTTCTGTAGTAGTGTCCGTCCACGTCTTTATACCCCCCCTCCCCCCGCTGTCTCTCTCCCTTCTTTATCTCCTCTTTTTCCCTTCCTTCAGCCTAGGGTAGCCAAGTGGACTCTTGACTAGTTAACATCCCTGCCTTACTTATATCCGTCTCTCTCTCTTGCTCCTAGCCCGCTGCGTACAGTGAGTATTCCGAAAATGAAAAGTTTAAATAAATAAACAGGTAAAACTAAGAGAAAGAGAGAGAGAGAGAGAAATAAATAAATTGGAGGGTCTTTTACTTAAATAGTAAGAAAATGAAGAAGTTATGGCTCTCTCGCGATTGAAATTAGATGTAAGGATAAAATGACTACATGCAAAGCAGAATCGTTGGAGATGATACAAGCCACAATCTTAAAATGGGTATAGTGCATTTCCACAAAGGCACACTCCACCTCATCTCACCACACCACACCGTGCGAACCTGTTTTGAACTGAATATCATCGCAAGTGTCGTCTCGGCCAAACAGCTATCCGTGGTGCGCCAGACGCTACCGGTTTGGTCACGCAGCGTGGCGCCATCTATCAAGCCGGCGCAAAACCCGCGCCGAGGAACTCGCAGACCGCTGGCGTTGAACTGGCAACCCCGTTTCAGCGCCAAAAGATGACAGTCAAGTATATTGTGCCCCGTATCTGCCTTTTGAATACAGCTTGAGTGATAGTGTAAACAAACAGGACGAATTTAGAAGGAATATTTTTATAACTTTTTGAGCAGCAACTAGCATATGTAATGCGGTCCTGTACAAAGAGTTGGGGGCCATAGACCGCAGTTTCTTAATTTTTCACTGGTCGCCCGGATGATCTCCTTTTGCTCTCGCAACATGGCAGGATGTTCTCGTTCGACTGCCTGGGTAACGGTTCTAGCTTTTGGCTCAAGGTCACTTGAAGGTCGCCAACAGTGGGAGCTAAAAGCATTTCAAGCTAAACAATAGAAGCTGGATTGCTGTTGTGGGGTTGCAGGCCAGTAATAGCTTTCAAAAGAAAGGACACCTGTAATACCAGGTGTCCTTTCTTAGAAGGTGCAATTTTTTAATAAATTGCCTGTGGCAGATAGCGCAGTTCTAATTCTTGATGTAAATGACTCGATGAGGCAGCCATTGCTTCTACAAGAAATCAAAATGCCTAATTAAATAATTAACATAACTGCCCTAACCTTTTTTAAAATTATTTTACGGCACATATTTAAACCTACGAATTATAGCCAGTCAGTTATTAAGGGGTATCCCACACGCACGCAGCCCACTTTTTCAGTCAGGCTTTCTTATATTCTACTAAAAAGGTGCGGAAATTGAAACTATACATTGCTCTGGGCTGGTTGCATTCTTCGGAAATGGTTTAGCAACCACCCCGTATCCAGGCTCTTCGCGCATCAGAAACGTGTCGCTCTTTCTCCATTTGTCGTCGCGGCGCAATCTGCACAAGAATAAGTTCATGCAGAGTAGCTCCAGCCGCACTGCGTTGCGAGTACGGCAGAGTTCGTTTCCCGAAAGATAAGTTATTCTTCGGCCAGACTTAAGTTATCCTCCTTGGAGGCTGACGACGCCTTGAGAGACGCCGAAAGTTTCTGGCATATAAAAGAAGTTTTGAGTTCATCCATGGAGTCAAGATTTCAGATGCCCCTGCATATGAGCCGAGTACAGAGGAACAATACATCTGTATTCACAGAAGCATCAATGACAGATATCAGTTCAACGGCTTCATTTTACACCCCTGCATGTGAAAGAAGGAAAACTCCTCATCTGCTTCACAAACAGCATCACCAACAGCATTACTATTTGACACTCGACAAGCTGCCACATTTATGACCGAAAGTACACGCACTCGAAATTGGGTAATCTACTCTGCCTCCAAAGCACCTTTGCAAACGCTAATGTAACCCTATTATCGCAGCAACTACTCGCAATTTCGCAACTACTCGCTTTGTTGCGAAATTGAGAACATATTGACTCCTGCTTCGTGTTTCGGTCATGAGATCCGTTTGCAATGGATCCTCAGCCACATAGGCATAACATAACGGGAAATGAAGCAGCGGACAGAATGGATGCCGCGACGCTTAATTTTAAATATACAAATACGATTTGCTGCATGCTACGCCGGAACAGCCATTCAAGCATTGAGGCGCAAATAATCAACAACCAAGTACCTCAATGAGCGTACAAAATCGTCTCTTTCGCACAACGTACACCTTTTGGTAAGCTTCTTACCAAACCTCAAAATAGAACGGCCTTTAGATACGGTCTTAGAGTATGAATGTCTGGAAGTGGTGCACACAGGCAGTTCTTTTATATCGTGTAAGGAAATGACCATCTTCAAACTGCCTACATTGTAGAATTGCGTACATTCGGTACAACATATCCTCACTGACTGTCCGCAAGTCGATCAGGTTCGGGATACACTTTAGGAGCGTCTTGACCTCTTAGGCAAGTGTCCCTATCAGCGAAAGAATTGCTGAGACCTGCTTCTATAAACAAGAGAGAATGGTGAAAGCTATCTTGTCGATGATGCCCTCATTAATTTCTCTCGAATCATGACGAAGTCATGATGGTGCCATTGACATTTTGTGTTCTTTGGTGTGTCATTCTTTGCATCTAGACTTATCTTAACTGTTTCCACGTTAGTGATTTTTTATGCATGTCGTTTCAAACTAACGATTTCAACATAAGCGGAGACTACTCGTGCTTGTCACTGGTCAAGCGCTGACTGTGCAAAACCAGACGTGCGCCTCGTTAACCTCCCTGCGTTTGCTTACTCCTCTTCCTCTTCTTGCATTAGGCATGATTTGTAGGCATTTGCAACTATATGTCAAGTACGTGTGTATAATGTCAGTAGTGTGCTTCTTTCACTCTAAGTTATTGTGAAACATTTTGATTATTTATACCTTCTTCTAATGACATAATTGCCTCTTTTAGTATTTAGTGCACGTGCGCGCGCGTGCGTGCGTGTGTGTGCGTGTGTGCGTGTGCGTGTGTGCGTGTGTGCGTGTGTGCATGCGTGCGTATTTAGCTACGAGTTTTGGATAGTGCGTTTTTCAACAGGCTTTTCGTACTGTTGCAGCTAACGAACAACAACGAAAAAATCGACGATTGTTGGTGGGCTTTACTTGACGAATAACTATTATACCTTTCGTTATATATGTGCTGTTTCCTTCACAGCGTGTTGGTGCTCCAACATTTTTGTAGAAGATCGCATTAGCACTGTCATTCTTGAGATAAGGTTTGCTACGGCTACCACTCTTCTTCAAAACAAGTTGCTCATAATAGGCGCTAAACCTCAAAGAAATGAATGAATGAATGAATGAATGAATGAATGAATGAATGAATGAATGAATGAATGAATGAATGAATGAATGAACCCGCTAAGGTATAGGAAAAGAATTATGATGTTCCATGTGCCATACCTCAAGTTTCCCGCCATGTGGAGCTGATATCCCGGCATATTTTCCAACTTCATGTACAGCCCTTTCTTCCTCAAGCTTTCTCTCCGCCTTCACATCGTTGTTTTCTGATCGAACGAAGGATGCAAAAAAAAATATTTAAGTATTCAGCGTATTTTAGACACAACCAACAATTTTTGGCTGGCCCATCCTTTCCCCCAGGGTAAGTGATGTGGTACCACTGCACTCATTCACATTCGTCGGTATTTGCGAGTAAGATGCAGATCATCGCGTTTGACACGACTCACTCGCTTTCTTGATGCGCTGGTCAATATATCGATGTGCGACCATAGGTCAAGTAGTGGAGGACCATTAATGGCTCTTGGGGCCGGAAACGGAAGTGCCTGAATCCCACACAAAAGAAAAAGAAGACAGAAAGAAAGACAGAAAAAGAAACAGCTCCGTGTGCGTACTCCGAGGTGGTTCAGTGACCATGGTGTTCTGATGCCGAACAGGACGTCGTGGTTTTGCTTACCGACCTTTACGTACAGCTGCATTCCGATGTGGGCGAAGTGCAAGAAACGCTGGCACACTTACATTCAGGGACACTGTAAAGAACCACAGGTGGTCAAAATTATCCCGGAGCTCTCATCTGTCGAGTCTGCCATAGCTCGTGTTTCCTAGGGGAGTTAAACTCCATTAATAATTCAATGAAAAGCGTCGTGTTCGCAGGCTCGCGAAGGGGAACCTTATGAACACCAGTAGTTCGCTACGGCGTTTATACACGGCGCGTCACGCTCAGCATGGCGAGCGCTTCGGTACTCCTTTTCAAGAAAGCGAGCGAACTCTCTCAAAGTGTGTTACGGCAGCAGCGGAATGCTAATTAACTTCCCGCGAAGCTTCCTCTGCATTGGAGACTTCATCAGAAACTTGTTCACCCAGGTTGTTCACAGATTTTAACGTGAACTCGAAACTTTCAAGACTTGCCCGACGATGGTTTGCTTAAAACACTTCGCTGCATCTGGACACACGACTGATTTCTTTTCTCCTAAACCAGTTTTAACCAACTACGTTTATACCCGAGTGTGCGCCATAAAGTTTTGGATCGTTTTATCGAGTCTCCGGGGAACTAATGGTGTTCACTTCGTTGTTTCAGGATTTATTATCCTTTATATTGTTTTGCCTTCATGAAAAAGTTACGCTCAGGTTAACGTACAACCTATTTGTGATCGTGTGAATAACTTACGGTGGAGCTTCGCATGTTAGGCTTCCATAGTGAGCCCTCTTAGCCTGACTTCCCTTTCCTTTACCATTTTTTTTTTCAAGTACGCCTTGAAATATAATTTAAGTATGTAATTTTCTCTCCATCGCTCTCTGCACTCGCTGCGGCCTAGCCTGGCTATTCTCTTAGTTCTGGAACCGTGAAATATTATCGTAAGTGTTAGACTCATTGCGCCATAATTGTTAGAGTTATAGTGCTCTAAGACTACGAATTAAGAAGTGAATTGCTCCAGGCGTGACTTCTCGTGGTAGTCTAACTTCTCGTGAAAAACTGGATTGTGAACAGCTTGCAATTATAAAAAAGAAAAAAAAGGAGCACAGAGACGAGTAGATTATGCCAAGCCCCATTTTGTTCAATTTACGCATGGACACTGTGAACGGCAAGGCCGCTTATCTTTCTATTTTGCCCCGGAGGAATAATAACAAAGGAAAGTGTCGATCTCTGTAAAGAAGCCATAGACAGAATGTTACATGGCAGTCGCGATCAAAATGCTTTGAAAGCCTCATTTAAAAGTTTATGTGAAACTCGACTGGAGAACAATGCCTTGAATAGTGTTTGTACGTACGTGTCATCTACTATTCATTTCTTTTTCTTTCTCAGAAAGGTACTGCATGTGGAAGAATTCTTTGGATCAGCTTCCGTTACTTCAGACAACTTCGACCTGCTTTGAAGTGAGAGGAATGTATCAAGGAGTCTTCAGGGCCTCGGAACGTTTCTTTCTTTTACGTTAGCTTCCACTTTGTTCGTCCAAAAAGCTGTACTACGGCACGTGAAGAGCTTCTTGATCTTTCTAGGCCTTCACTACCTCGGACAGCTTTCCTCTGCTGGTCTCTCACGGTCTGTTTTCGAAGTAGCTTAAAGCAGAATTTTCCTCGGGAAACTGGAGCATCGAGTGAGTACCGGAAATACAAGAAGCAAGAAATCGTTAAGTTTTGCGGAGACCTTCGGCGAAGAGCAGTTGGCGTTGTTCGGACTCGTGTGGAATCGGAGCCCCGTCGATCGGCTAATGGACCGTAAAGTCCTCGAGGACGAAGAAACACAGTGCTTCGGCCAAGCACTTGCAAGGCTCGAGCGAATACATTCTCTACAAACCGTGGCCGTCGACTGTGTGGCTGAAGAAGGACCCTCATGTGGCGTTGAAACCGAATGTCATAATGGATACTTTTCGAAAACAACCCTAGGCGCCCAATGAGAAAAAAAACAGAAAAGGAAGAACAGAGCCAGACGACCGTCAAGCACTGCACGTATCTTAAGAGTCAGCGAAGACTACACCCGTTTAAAGGCGTTACTTAACGAAATACGACCGCGTGATGTGAGAAGCGGGGTAAAGTCACTGACGTTTTGTTGAAACCGTGGCAGCAGAAGTGATTGCTGGAGCGAATAAAGCGAGTTTTTTTTTCTTTTTTTTCTTCCCAGCAAGCATATAGTGGTTTAGGTTGTCGCAGTCTAAAACCATTAGCGGTGTAATTAGCGGCTCATGAGGAGAACGCTACTTTGTAATGCCGTGGGGGTGTTGTGCGTGCTTTCACTACAACTTGGATTTCTAAGTAGAATATTGTATGTGCATAAGGCTTACAGGGGCATGTGTGTACAAGACCTTCCTGTTGAGAAAAAGAGTAACAGGCATTAAAATGAATGAATGAATGAATGAATGAATGAATCAATCAATCAATCAATCAATCAATCAATCAATCAATCAATCAATCAATCAATCAATCAATCAATCAATCAATCAATCAATCATGCCCTTTTTATCATAACATATAAATATGAAAGTAATGGGGTGTGAACTGATTCCTTAACTTTCGCAGTGGATTCTGTATAACGAACAGTGGGATTTTCGTTTTGTATGTACCTAGATGGGCGTATTATGACATACTGTGATGTGACGTGCTTAAGACCCTACCGCACTTTATAAGTAGAACTCGGGCGTAGCGACTGCAAGAAAAAAAAAAGAACGCAAAATAAAGAACGCAAAAAGATGCAAAATAAATTTACTAGCCACGAAAGAACTTGAATCCTAGTTCTTTGAATCGTAACGCAGAGGTGATTGCCGCTCCAGAAAGGAGCATGAAACATCGAAAATAAAAGAAAAAGAATGAAGACATTATTATTATTATTATTATTATTATTATTATTATTATTATTATTATTATTATTATTATTATTATTATTATTATTATTATTATTATTGTTATTATTATTATTATTATTGTGTTGTTTTGTATATTGTGTGGCAATAAACATTATTATTATTATTATTATTATTATTATTATTATTATTATTATTATTATTATTATTATTATTATTATTATTATTATTATTATTATTATTGCAATCAAAGTGCTCCTACTCGAAAACTTACAGCTTATTTCACTGCCAAGTGTGCGGATATCAATGCTCAGGTTTCCTTAGAAAAACGGAGGGATTGAGAGAACCTTCGGATTATATTTTTTTCTGTTCCGCACAGCCCCCGCGTTTGTGATGACACAAAGCATTCATTTTACGTTAATGAAGACAGACTAGCCAGTAGTTTCGTGACCTTCAGAGTGCGGTGAAGCGTGTCCTTTCCAAGTCGATTCGAAATCGATTTCGAATGGACCTCATGAAGGCGTTGTGTGAGCGCGAAACAGATAAAATAACAAGGACGAATGGATTGGGCTCAATGTTATACGAGACATGACCGATGGTTACAAGCGCGATAACAGAACTGAATCTGACAGGTACGTAGGCGAAATTTGTATGCTTTGTTTTTTTTTATGCGAAAGCATCAAATGGCCCACCGAGCGAAAAAGCCCGCGTCTGCGGCAGCGAAGCGGCACCCAAATTCCCATTGGCTGTGAGGCCAAGTCACGTGCGTGCCTCAATGGAACAGACCGGCCGAAAGAGAACACCTGGTGCCCCGCTGGCACGCCAGGCATTCTAAAGTTTTAAAGTTCCCCTTTTTTCGCCAGTTGGTGAAGTTCCAGCAGGCTATATATAGTTCACGCGTTTACCATGGTATAATCTGTATATGCTTCAAAACTGTTATGTGGTGGTCCTCCTATGTCAAACGGTATGAAATTAGGCGGCGCTGCGGAACTTCTTGCGCTAAAACGGACTGAATTTTTTTTTTTTTTTTGGCTGCATGGGTTCCTCATTCTTGCAAGCCTGCCCAAGGTATTCAGCGCATTAGCCGAATGTAGTTCACAGAATGCCTTCTTGACAATAGTAGTATAGTTTCATAATGTACAACCGAATAAATGAATGAATTATGGGGTTTTATTTGCCAGAACCGTGGTTTAATTGATTACGAGGCACGCCGTATGGGGGGACTTCGTATTAATCTAGATCACCAGGGGATATTTCACGTGCCCCCAATGCACGGGACATGGGCGTTCTTGCACTTCGCCCCCATCGAAATGCGGCCACCACGGCGGGATTCAAAACCGCGAGCTCGTGCTTAGCAGCGCAGCACCATAGCCGCTAAGCCCGCGGTGGGTAACGTACAATCGAAGAAGCGAGGAGTCAGTCATGCCTGCCAACGAAAGCTGAGATGGCCTGTTTAGAGACAAGGATTAATCGCAATATGTTGGTAAAATTTTCGCCAGAATATAAAGGTGAATGAGAGTGAAAGAAAATAACTCAGCCACCGGTGGTATTTGAACTGGTAGCCTCCTTATGATGGATGCATTGCTGTAACATTTCAGGTACAGTGGTGATGTTATGTTACCACTTCTTACACATATGTTTTGCAAATGCAAGTCATTAACGAGCTAGATAACTGAAACGCGCAATAAATCAGCGGATGTCTCAGTAAATTACCAGAAAAACCAATGATATTAAGTTATTGAATTAAATCTTTTTTCCTACGGCTCAGTCATTTCCTTCATACAACTGGAAGTGCACAACAATTAGGTGCAATGGCTTGAAGCATCCCCGCATGAACAACCAAGCTTTGGAATGGAGGACAGTGCCATTTGCAGCACATGTGGTGTTGAAGAAACGATCAAACACCTCTTGTGTGACTGCCCAACGTGCGAATATGAGAGGATTGCCCTTAGGGCAGTTTTGAGGCACTTAGATGACCGGCCTTTCACAGAAGAGAATACCGTGGGGCCATGGCCTCACGCGTATGTGCGAAGCCACAGAAGTGCTGCAGCGTTTCTTGAAATGCACCAGCCGGTACTATCGCTTGTGATTGCGGCCCAGTGATGAACGCATGATTGTAGGTATACCAGAGCAAAGTGTGACCTTCTCTCTCTCTTTCCCTCTTTTAACCTTCATTTCCTTTTCCCCAGTGCAAGGTAGCCTACCAGGTTCAGCCTGGTTAACTTCCCTGCCTTTCCTTCATGATTTCTTTTTTTCTCTCTCTACGTCACTGGAGTTGCCTTATGAAGAAATATATTTGAATAGAACTACAAGCAAAGAAGAGCCGTTTTCAAACAGCTTAGCATACACTGTTAAAAACTTTGGAGAAAAAAGAAAGAACGAAAAAAGTATGGCAATGTGTGTAAGATATCATTTCTGTTCTCTTTTGTTTTCTGTTAGTTTGTTATTCGATGATTTCACCTAAATAACCTGCTTTATTTTTCACAATTTCACAGAAAAACAAGTGTTGGACTGCCTATTTTATTAAGGGAGTAACTTCAGCTCCTCTCTTAGCTGAAACTTTCATTTAGTACGAAAAAGTCAAATGCAGGAATGTGATTGTAACAGATCATACATGTACAGAAGAGCACGCTACGTAGAAGAACACATGAGATATGACCACTGACCAGACACCTGATGCCAAGACATCCGACATTATGCTTTGCTGGTCTTTTCTTTTTTTCAAGCTTAGATACAAGCCGAAATAGGTGTCTGTGATCACATATATGTGATCGTTTTGTATATGTTAAAGCATCGAACATTGCCATCACATCTTCATCGCAATCAATCGTCTTATACGCATCACGTACTTTCACAAACATTTCCACAAAGTACTTATGCACTGCATGACACATCCAAGCACCTAATCTACGAGTTTATATAGCCATGACCTGAGCAGCATTACTTGCTCGGACTGCAACTGCATCTCATTCAGAAACTAAAACCAATTCACTTGCGCATACGATATCTATCTGCCTATACTTGCGTGGCTGCATGGTGAAGCTGTTGAAACTAAAGTTAATTGAGGATAGTAAGCAGACGAACAAAATCTCAATTCGCTGGGAATAATGATGACGACTTCTTCACTTTACCATATGGCGACAAATTTTGTTAAAATCAATAAATACTGTCTTACACCAAAAACAGAAAAAAGTCAATTTTATATAAAATATCATCCGTTGAAAGAAATTTTCTGTAGTAAAAATAGAAGTTTACCGTTTTTATTATTTGCTTTCTCACATTTAGTTTTTACACTGTAACCAAAGCAGGTGTCTAAACATATAAGATACATTATTTGGGAAGACGCGCGAGCTTCATATCTGTTAAGGGATAAGTAATTAAAATAACATAAGATCATCGTGGACACTCAGTAACTGACCACAGTCACTTTTGTACATGCGTATAGAATTCTCTGCCCTAAAGGAAAGAAAAAAGGAAGGAAGGAATTTACGATGATAGCTCAATATTTTCGTTACCTCTCGCTGCCACTTTTCCTGTTGACTAAATAACTTCAGCGGTCCCATAAAGCAACCCATTGTCCAGACATTGTCCAAACTGTCAGAAGCCTCAAGAGAGAGAGAGAGAGAGAGAGAGAGAGAGAGAGAAGAATACAGGAAGACAGGGATGTTAACCAGTCAATAGTCTGGTTGGCTACCCTACACTGGGGGAAGGGAGAAGGGGAAGAGAAAGAAGGGAGAGAGAAGGTGTAGGTACGTGTACGGACAAAACTTCAGTTAAAGTCGCTCGAGAAACCAGAAGTTCTGAGAAAACACGACAGTGCCTTCACTGCCTTCTGAGCCGATGATCGGTCGGGACGGTGCTCTAATATTGTCTGTTCACTCAGAAGACGATCGTCTAGTTTCCTCAATGTGTCGGACAAATACTGTCTTTGTGCTTGAAATTGAGGACAATGGCACAATATGTGGTCAATGTTCTCCTCGCATGCGCAAACATCACATGCAGGACTATCAGCCATTCCAGAAGCCTCAACGTTTTTGGTGTGACAGCATGGTAAAGGTGCTGCTAAAGCGTCAAAGCGAAGGCTAACTAAAATGGCTTAGGTGAAAAAAAAATGTTTGTGAACCACCGTCCTAGCATAAGGTATATAAACTAATTTTGCGGAACCTCCCTGAACGGGATTTGTCCGCGATATGTGTAGCATTATATGGCGGCCCGCTTGGTTTAGAATGTGTTATGCGGGATAATGATGTGCGCGGCGGTTATGCGGATGTAGTATGCGGTATTTATTCACATACGCGTGAGGAGTGCGAGCGCAGAGTTGGCACATAGTTACATTGCCGAACATACGCTCTCCGCACCATGCCGACCTCCATACAATGCTGCGCATATCTTCAACAGTTCCCGTTCAAGGTGGTTCCACTTAATTTGTTTACACGATGTCCGGTGCGGCATAAACAACGCATTAATTCCATCGCAGGCAGCGGAGGGGGGACGGCTGCACGTGCAGGAGTAAGTAATGCACGAGTGGCACGTGATCTTGGTTTCGACCCAAGTTGGTCACCTTCCACCCTCACTGGTCGGATGCTTACCAGGGCGGCCCATACTAGTATCTATCACCCTTTTACTATATGCTCAGGCATTTCTGGCCCAGGCTTATCGCCTCCTTCTTATGTATGGTGTATGGGGAATGGCGAAAGGGGACGAGCTCGTAGAATGTTTCGCTCCAGAGCACCTATTGTTATCGAGGACAATGGGTCGTCTGTAACCGCACTCCGGATGGCAGCTATCAACCGCGCACACGACGGGCTTAAACAGCGGATTCTTTCCCTGTATTCGAAAGGCGGTTTTCTGACCTCACATGAAATTTGTCGACCGACTACCCATATAATGCTACGCATTAAATATGTCGCCAGAACGAAAGGCTCAAATGAAATATCAGCAAAGCAGTTGCAGTGATATTGTGGGATACCATTTTCAAATGAGACCTTTGTTTTGTGCGGTTTAGGAGGATGAAGACCTAAATCATTTTCGCTTAACGAAAACTTTAGTTCATGCCAAACTGTAGTTAAAGAGAGAGAAAAGAATCACCGCCCAAGCACTCCGTACAGATAGTTAGTCAGAGAAGCTGAAACGTGCGGTCCCGGTGTTTATTACTTGGTTAATCCCGACGGTTCATTAAACGACAGCTTAGTAGGCTGCCGTCGATAGATAAACTTTCATGAAATTTCTGTATTATTGTTTTAGCGCCACAGCGGTAATGCTCGCAAGCAACACTTATATTCCGAATACTCCCTGCAGGCTTATGCAAAAGAGAAAGTAAATAAAGACATTTTTATATATAAAAAAATTGTTTCACCGAAAGTAATTTGGAAATACAGAGTCATTATTCAACAATTCTGTTTTATTCCATTATTCCAAAGTCATTAGGCCTTAAGAGCCCACATACATATTATGGCTTGAAATAACTTTCTCTGGTATAATTTAATATTTGAAGTTATAGAAAGAATGAGGTCCAATTTCTTCACGGAGTGTCACGAAAGCTCAGGTAACTGGCTGTTTAACACAAACGCACCGGCTGTGATATAAACAGCAAATCTTGCTCTAAATTATTTTAAGCACCATGAAGAACAGGTATAATAAAGAAATGTTTCAAGCTAATAGTGAACGGACTGGTAGGACGGTAAGTATAAAATACGCATTTCTCACAATGTATAACTGTTATCAAATCGGACTGGATAAAATGCGTGAACACTGCAAAGTGTACTTTATAGAAATAATAATAATAATAATAATAATAATAATAATAATAATAATAATAATAATAATAATAATAATAATAATAATAATAATAATAATAATAATAATAATAATAATTATTATTATTATTATTATTAAAAGACAGGACATCAAACGCCGTTAGTAGGGCGTTTGATGTCGTATGCCAAAATATACTCCTCCAAAAGTTGGCACAACTTGATCTGCACCAATCTATCATAGCGCTGATAAGAAGCTACCTACGCGACCGGTACTGGTACGTTAGCGTAAGCGATCAGTCGTCAGAACATTATGCGGTTCCAAGTGGAGTTCCTCAAGGGTCTGTCCTGGGCCCTCTCCTTTTCTCGCTGTTTATTACCGACGTTCGGGCAGTCATTCAAAACTCTCCAATTTTGTTATATGCTGATGACGCGAAACTTTTCAAAGCGTAAAAAATGTTAATGATTGCGCTGCTCTTCAGAAAGACATTGCAAAATTTGCGTCATGGTGCGCTGGAACCAAGGTGATCATAAATGCATAAAAAACGAAAGTTGTAAGCTTCACGCGAAAGGCCAACAGGTCTTTATTTCCCTATAGTGTTAAAGACGTTTTCCTGCCAGGAGCTGACGGAACGAAGGACCTTGGAGTGTACTTCGATAGCTCTCCGAGTTTCTCGCCCCACGCTCAACAGGCGAGGCAGTGTGCACTTCGAACTCTCGGCACAGTACGTCGGGTGACGAGATGCTTCAAACAACCTGGGCTGTTTGTAACTTTATGTAATAGCGCATGCCTTCAAATTCTTGAGTACGCCTTCGTTGTTTGGGCGGCGCTTGACATATTGTGAACTTCTCGAAAATGTGCAAAAAAAGTTCACATCTATATTTAAAGATCCAGTCTCTCAATAGCCTTCCATCTCGATAGGGCTAACACAGACACTCACGTTATTTACACTCACCTGTATACGCAATAAATTGGATGCACTTTTTCTTCGCAAAGTAATACATGGGAAAACCTGTTGCTCGCAGTTGCTTTCTATTCTGCGCTTTTACATTCCGTAGAAAGTCACAAGGAAACTGTGCGCCTTTCAGCCTTCAGATTTTTGTGACCCTCTATCTAGAGTGCAGGCGACATGTAATACCCATTCAGAATGCCTGGATATCTTCATGCTAATTTTAATATTTTCGTCAAAGGAGTTTCAGAGGTATTTCAATAATTGAACAAGAACTCTCATATCTGTTGTGTGTTCCACCATTCTGTAATTCTTTTTTCTGTTTCTCCACTATTGCTTTGTGTTCTCTTCGTGTACACATATTATGCTCTGTTAAAATCTGCACTCGCGAAATTATTGTTCTTTTCCTTATGTATGCGTGCGTGTGAGCTTGCGTTGTTCTTCCTGTGCATTGGTTTGCCGAGTAAACCAGCATCAAGACCCTCAAGGTTGTTGCTTGGTCTTTTAATAAACACCATTGATTGCTTGATTGCTTGATTGATTGATTGATTGATTATTATAATTTTATATTTTTGTCATTCATTCTTTTATTTCATTTTGCATATCTCATCAATTTATGTACTTCTTTCGCCATCAGTATCATATTCATAGGCACGGTCCTACAAGCCAACTGAGGCTTAGACTGGCTTGTTTGTGTTGTTTTGCACTTTTGGTGGCAATAAACATTATTATTATTATTATTATTATTATTATTATTATTATTATTATTATTATTATTATTATTATTATTATTATTATTATTATTATTATTATTATTATTATTACCATCACCACCACCACCGCCACCATCATCGAAACATATATAAACCACTGAGAGAGGATGAGATGTGGGCTAGAAATTACCTTGCAGTAGGAAACTTCCCAGACTACAAGCATGGTTTCCAAATGCTGCTAGACGACACTTTGGGCATCGCACCATAAGAATCATGCTAGCATCCCGAACGAGATTGTTCAAAGAATAAAATGAAAATAAGGTAATACAAAATGTCATAAAGGGAGTTCGAGACAAGAAACAAAGAAAGTGTCTTCATTTCGTTTACATTGCAGTAATCCAGATATCATTGGTACCGTTTGAACTGTTTGCACGGGAACAATTTAAACTAAAATCTCTCGTAACGGAGATTCTCTTTCCGAAGTATAAGCCTAAGCTACTGTGGCGCACTTCGCCGGCGAAATCCTTGCAGCAGGGACTTGTACCTAGCTCGGGGGGCGAAATTGAAATGGAAATGAGCTCCCAAATAGCGCGCGCGTTTCGCCGGAAACTGTTCTTTGTTTATTTTTCTTGCGGTCTCCAAAACTGGAAGCTTTTACGAAAAAAGACGTCCTTCGCTCGTCACCCCCGTTTTATTTTTCAGCGAGAACTACGAAATAAAAAAGAACTGCAAAGGGACTCTAGCCAGTAAAGATCGGAAGCCAAACGGCAAGAGAAGAACTCTCGGTAAATCCCCGTAGACGTAGTCTATACACACGTGATTACGATGCCGAGCGGAGACTGCTGACGATGGAAAAGAAGGAGAGGAGATTTCACTGAAGAAAACCGGTTCATTTCGGAACTGTGAGGAAGAACAAACTTGCTTTAGGCATTGCTAGTCCTGGGAGCAAGAAGAACGAAATACAGGAAGGAAAAGAGCGGTCGAAGTTGAATGAATGTTTGTTTCTCAACAAGGACCAATTGATTCAGCCTCATACCCGACGTATATACGACTGTTGCAACCTATGTATACATACTGCGTTGCCTCTATCGTGTGCAGCCTAATATTTGCGACAGCGATTCTTGATCGGATTATAAAACACGACCACCTAAATACTTTTCCCTCCGTGAGTCGTGCCTCGTACCACTACACTATTCGCAGCAATGAAAACTAGAAATTCTTTTTATTTTTTCCGTACATACTATGCGTTGGAAATTAATCCCGGCCATCACTACGAAATGTTTGTGGACTTTTCGCGTGTGGTGGATCATACAGAATTATTTGCGGTTGACTGCAAGTGCTTTGAGGTCTATAAGACTGACGTTGAATGACCCGCCATAGCGGCTCAATACTTATGTTGTTCTGCTGTGCCATCCAAGGTCACTGGTCCGATTTTTTTGACGTGGAGGCCACGATCGGATTGGTGCGAAAAGCAAGAACACTCGTCTCTCGTGCTTCGGGTACACTTCAAAAAGGTCCAGGTGGTTGAAATAACCTGGAGCCCAACGTTACGGTGTATCTCAACGTCCTCGAGTTGATTTAGGACATTAAGTGCCAGACTTCATTCTTTAATATAAGTTGCCCCATGGCCGTTTTCCAGCAACGCTAAGGAATTGTCAGAGTTAAGAGTTAGCGCCGGTCCTGTTTACCGTATCTGCACGTAAATAACGCGACCACGAATATAACGTGAGGGGCAGATTATATCTCTCCAAAAGAAACAAAAAGAATATATACAGGGTGTCCCACGTAACTTAAGCCGAAGATTTAAAATACGCAAATGCCACGTAGCTGTACAGAACCAAGGTAACGTCTTTTGCCGTCGCTTGGAGATACTCAGATTAATTTTTTTTCGTTCCACCTAATTAGCAAAATAAGCATAATTTATTTATCAACTTTTCTTATATTTTAATTAGATTAAAAGTGTGAGAGAGAATGAAACCTTTATTTGAAGCGGTGCCTTGTCAGTCGAGGTGGGAGGATCCCTTATGAAAAAAAATATCAATAAGAAAATTGTAGAGCAACATGAAAAACTACCCGATACGGCTTTCTGCTGCTCAATACGTGCTACATAACAGTGTTTTTCCAAGCGTGAAAGAAGCCCGCGAATACAGGGAAAACTGCCGCGCGACCGGCTGCTCGAGACACTTTGCGTGTATTCGGATGCGCCTTTCACGCTCGGAAAAACACACCCAGTATAACACGAACGCCCGCAGTTGGCCTTACTTGTCACTACTGCGAAAAATACAGTGAACGGACGAGTTCATGCACAATTTGCTCATTGTCCCTGCTGACGCCTTTGTCACTGAGAACAGCGTCGCCGTCCATGCTGCCAGGATTGTTGGAACGCACTGAAAAAAAAAAAAAAAACGGAAAGAAAGAAAAACGCAAGGCAAAATACACTCGTACAATATTTGTGCAATTACCGTACTTTCTTGTTCTTGTCGAGTTTTGCTCATATTTAATCCTTACCAACTAGCCTGGTTGCCCGTTCTGTTGGCTCTGCTTTAACATCGACCACGTGGGCTTTTTTACCCCTTTGTAGGACAATGGGACATGTACGTGCCACTTTATTATGTGCGCAAGGACACTTCCCAGCCGCAAAAGGGCGAATTTGTCTCATTTGTTTGGTGCTGCCTCCTGAATGAACGTTTCAACACTTCATCCGGCAAAAGTTCTGACAGTGGGATTGTGATCGGCCGTTCTCCCCGCGACAACCTCCGATCCCGGCTAGCGTGATTATGGGGAACGGGCCGACGGCCTCGTCAAAATGATTCTCAAAACGGAGGATTTATGGCCAGCGCGGGAGTACCTCGTTCAGGAGAGGTGTGTGCAATTAGCGATGATACGGCCATCACCTGTCGGAGTGCGATCGGCGACTACAAGTTCATCATCAACTTTTCTGTGTTACTTTGCACTTTCTTGTACACATGTAAATATAAACGAGTTTGTAAAACGTCCTCAATATCGGACCCAGCTTTACGTTCGCTTACCCCTCCACGAGGAAAGAGGATCCTACGTCTTCGAACCCCGGGTCGCAACAGTGGGTACTAACCGACGATAAGCTTGGAACGCTTTCGGAATGAGGCCACACATCTGCTGGCGAGAAAAATATCAAGGTGCCTGATAAGTTATTTCTATTTTCTGTATATTGATTTATACATTTAGCTCAAAATGGGCGCGCATTTTTTTTTTTGGATTTCGAGGTGATAACAAGTCCGAAAAACACGCCATTTTGAATGCGCGCACCAAAGCAAACACTTGCAAATGGGCGCTGAAGCCATTGGATTTCGACGCTTTGGCAAAGATTGCGCCCAAACATTTTGTTTGTGGCTTCCATTGTGCCACTTTTACAGCGAAGCTGTCTATGGCTGGGACCCCGGCACGTTTTCGTCTCCGCTACGTCGACAGAAGACCCAGTAGTGGGCCAATCCCGGTGGTAGTGCAGCGACAGGAGCAATGACTCGAACCCCCGTAAGGCACATGCGTGAAGCGAACACACGGCACAGCTTCCATTTCAATACGAAACGCGCAAATAAAGACAGCCGTCAAACCCCGTGATTGATGACGAGGCGTGAGCGCTTCCGCGTTGATCAACGTACGTTGCCGCCAATCGCTCGCCGGTGATCGTTGTCGGAGACGAACGTGGACGTCTCAAAACTGGTAACAAAGCAGTGGTTCACCCACTTGGTGGAACAGTGTGGCCTCGGTTACTTCAACGATTCGATTCAGCTAACTATACCGTACGCGGGTCGGACATACAACTAACTTTGGCGAAAAACATTTCTCAAACAAGAACGGAAAACATCGGTGTATATCTTAGCGACCACAAAGCATGCCACCTGCCGTGGCTGCTGCTTAGTGGCTATGGTGTTGGGCTATTGAGCACGAGGTCACGGGATCGAATCCCGCCCACGGTGGCCGCATTTCGATGGGGGCGATATGCGACAGCACCCGTATGCTTTGACTTGAATGCACGTTAAAGAACTCACTCGGGTCCAAATTTCGAGACTCGCCCACTGTGGTGTGCCTTATAGTTAGATCGTGGTTTTTGCACCAGAAACCCCCATAATTTTCAATTTTTCTTACCACGCAAAAATTTTCAAGAGCTTCGTAAGGAACATTAGCTGTCGTACAGAGGGCTAATGTGTCCCGGATGCACGATACACGAGAGTTCTTGCATTACACCCCCATAAGTACGAGGCAGCCGTGACCGGGAATCGAACGCAGGACCTGGTAGCCACTGAGCCACCGCGGTGTGTAGCAAATAGATTTTTGAACTATCAAACAGAACCAAACTGTGCATTATTAAACTCAGTGTTATCTAAAACAACGAGCTAAACCTATATTGATAGACAGAGGTTTCCCCTAATCTACCGGGCAACCACGGAAGAATCGCTATTGAAGCTTTTGCGTTCGTGTGGCCTATTAGGGATACTATGACTTTCCTGGGCGTTCCACACCCCCATCTATTTTTTTTTCTTCGCCATATTAATTTTTTGTTGACTATTCCTTCCATTTTTCTCGGCCCCTTACCCTTCCACCAGCGTACAATAGCAAACCAGGAGCGCCTCTTTCGGGTAAACCCCCAGCCTTTCATATCTCATTTCTGTCCCTCTTTGTATGGAGGGGCAAAAAGACAGATGCCTCGTATATCTTCTCACTTAAAAATGAAGATAAAGAAAGAAATAGAATTAAGCCAGAGCCGCAGCGCGGGTATATTTGAAAGATGCATGTAGGAGTTCAAAGGGGAAGTTGGACAGTCATGGGTCCCTCACGCTATCTGAAAAACTGCGTTACAGCGGGATGTCACGGAACGAGTTAATCACTTTTTGTTTCCCGTCCCCGACTGCCGTGGCATGACGACAGAAGTTTGTTAAACGGGGGGACACAGAGAGGAGCTGCGCGATGCATGCGAGCGTTGCGTATAGTTCACGAGCGTCAACCGCTGTGCTCGGAAAACGTAACTAGCCCCCTTGCGACCTATAACGCATATCGCTCGACGCTTGTTCATTCTGGAAAGAAAGAAAGAATAAATGTCCTATCGGGATATGGAAATACAACCCGCGGACGTTGGAAGATATAAGTCTGCGTTTCCTCGTTGACTGCCCGAAAGAGCGCGATGGTTAATTGCGGAGAAAAACTTATTCTCCGCCCTGGTCTGCGTGCAAACAAATGTTGTGCGTTTAGATACTGTTTTCCCGTCGGCCCCATCTTCATATCGCCATATCTGTTCCCTTTCTTTCCTGTTTTTCTTTGCTTTAATTTCTTGCGTTAAATTTATTTCTCCAAGGAAACAATGATACACTTCAGTGCAACGATGTTCTAGCTGCACGCAGGGGAGGGGGGGGGGGAGCCAGGATATCGTGACCGACGAGATGAATCGATTGAGCATCTGCACGCGACACTTGGCGACATGCGGACGAAGTGCTGCGTGCAACAGAAAAATTAAAACAGCATAAGAAATAGTTAAAATATATTGGTGCTTAGAAAAAACGAAAGCGAAAAGGTGAACGGATAAGAGCAAACTGAGCGGACGTTTCTCGACGAAAAAAAGAAAACGCACTTACAACATACGGCTCTGAAAAAGAAAAAGAATAAACAATGCAGCAAAGAAGTCCCGGGCTATTCAGAAGTGAGTTCCGCGAAAAAAACAACACCCCGTGCATTGCCGTGCATGGTTCCAAAACATGCTCGCTGCGTCTGAGTAAAGCGAAAAAACTTCGAGCCACGGCTACATTTTGTTCCCTTAGAAGGAGGCATGCATTGCCCCCCATGCTAAAAAATAACAAATTCGGGACGCGAGAAAAATAAGAAGTCAGTCAACAAAGAGTCCAGAAATATGAAATGAAAGCGAATTTTGAAGACAAAGCCCAGACCCGGCGCACCACGTGTCAATGACAGCTGTTTGTATATAAAGCAAACAACCTAAAGTGCTTGAAGGTCTCGGCCTGTGCATATTTTATTGAGATGCACAGTCTTTTCGCTTTTTATTACCTTTTTTGGTTTTGTATTATCTGGCCGGTTTGTACAGGTTAGGAGCGTTGCAATATATGTCCGTGCCGCCTAGAGTATAAATTAAAAAGAAATTATTTTCTAAGGCAGCGTGCTGACCTTCTTAACTGTTCCTTTATTTATATCGCGAAGTATATAACGTCACAAGCGGCCAGAAAAATAATGTCATACACTGCACAGCCGTGCAAAACGGGTTCATTTTCCTAAATTTACAACGTCTTATATGGTAGCTAACGAGCATCATTTACATTGTACCGACTCTAAAAACGTCAAGGCATCATTAAGGCCAGTATATGAGACTGTTAGTTAGGGGGCGCTTTTTTACTGGCTGAATATTTCGCACGGACACTTTTCCGGAGCCAAGCGGCTGCTACTTAATTGGACGCTAATGGCCACCCGAAATGAAGGCCGGACAAGTGAATAACACCGCTGAATATATCGGTGTTCTGTCGCCGGAAAGAAGATACGACAGCTATAAAAGTGAAGGCCGAGCTTTAACTTTCTTCTTTACGTTTGTTTGTGGAAAACGTTTGCGAAGATGTTGGCACCTTCAGGAGGCAGCGGATACTCCTCTCACAGGCGGGTAAAATTCTGGAGCGCTTGAAGGCTCCGCGGGGACCAATAACAGACAAACGCATGGGACGCTGTCTTTGATTGCGCTTAAAAAACCCTTCTGTGTAATGTTGCCTATTGATTGGTAAAAAAGAACCTTTTATTTAAAAGAATTTTCCCTCTCCATTTCTTTTTTGAGCCTTGTAAAATTAACCAACATGCCCCGTAAATGCGGGACGTTTCTTTGCTCTGTTTAATCTTATCAGAAAGTAATAAATATTTTTGCATATCAACCTTGCATTAACTATTGTATTACAGCTCAATGATATGAATAACCACTGCGCATAAGCCATGAATATATTATAAGATGTAGAAAAGGTAAGAAAAGCTGAAAGGCCTCCAACTTAAGGTTATATTGAAGGCGGTATGGCGAAAGACTTCGATGATCAATTATAAAATTTGTGATTTCATAACGTTAAGGTGGCTCCACGGACTCCGAGAGAAACCCCACCGTTGCATAAGCTGTTCCCATAGCACACCTGTTACCCCCGAGTTGGTGCGTTGCGTAACAGATGATAACGACGCGTTCGTGCTTTCTGTGCATTTTCGATCAGAAGAAACGTTTGCGCGATAGCGTTGAGTGTTATAAGCAAACCACTTTATTCCGTGCCCTGCATTTTCGACATTTCGAGAACGGCAGCGAAATAGGGCTCCGCTGCAAAGCGGTATACATATGTGCAAAAGAGCTCTGCTGGGCTACCGGTTGGCAGCAAAATTGTCGCCGTCTGCTTCGTATATATTTGTATACGTGTTTGTGTGTGTGTGTGCATGATACGGTAACAGTGGAACCTGCAATACCTTCCCTTATCCTGCGGACTCCGCCCTTTTGGTAGTCTTACCATCACACCTTGAACCGAACTCGAAAATCTTTTATTTCGTGACTGCTCCTGGACAGTCGCTGGTCGTGTTCGCGAATAATATGTCCAGCATCAGCTATTCCCTGTTACGAAGAATTATATCCTAAGAGTGTGGATACGTGTCCGGTTCGCCTATCAAGGT